>NW_015171025.1:26577-32810 GCF_001447785.1 Gekko japonicus | reverse complement strand
GGAGAGCTGCCGATCACAGGACACGCCTGCGCGCAACGAGGAAGCGTGTGGTGCGGCAAACTGGTTTTCTTTTTTTGTGTACACAACAAATGCGCATGCTCCGTTGGGTGCGTGTGCGCATCCACAGAGACTTGGGGGGGAAACCTTTTTCGCAAGGGGACATGGGCGGGCGCTGGATGCCACTGGAAACACGATCAGAAGCCCACCCTTGCCCCGCGGTTTCCGGAAACTAGTACCTCCAAGGTACTAGTTTTTTGCTACGTACAAATGCGCATGCTCCGTTGGGTGCGTGTGCGCATCCACGGAGACTTGGGGGGCGGGAACCTTTTTCACAAGGGGACATGGGCGGGCGCCGGATGCTGCCGGAAACGCGACCTTGCCCCGCGGTTTCCAGAAACTAGTACCTCCGAGGTACTAGTTTTTTGCTACGCGTTTTCGGCGGGAAGCCTCGGTTGTGGCACGGAAGCGCTACGCTTCCCAGATGTGCCGGTGAGATTGCGCCTGGAAAATCCACCTGTCTTCCGTCTCTCTTGCGTGGCTAATGTTCCGTGTGACCGCAGCCAATGAGATGAAAAGCTGAAGGCAGCAGGCAAGTGGGAAGGCCCAAGAGGAGGTGGATTGGCTCAATAAAGGAAGCCACAAAGGCCCTCAGTCTGCAGGATCTGAGCAAGGCTGTTAAAGACAGGATGTTTTGGAGGTCATTCATTCATAAGTTCACTGTAAGTCGAAAGCAACTTGACAGCACACACACCGCAATAAGACCGAGTCGGCCACAGAGTGCCTTTTTAATAGGAATCCCCAGTCATCTCAGCTCACAAAATGCATAATACATCTGCAAGTGTTGTTTGGCACATTCATACTTTACATTTTTAAGGATGGACTTAACGGATTCTGAGTGCACACCTGAAAGAAGAAGAAGTGCCGCGGGTACTTAAAACAGGACTTTAGCCTCGAGCTGACGTGGAAAGAGCTGTTCATCTGGTGTCATTCAAAGTGCATCATTTCCTAAGAGTTCTGCTGACCCAAGTCTGTCCTCCATCAGACAAAGTGCACTTCAAGTTCACACAGGGTATCTCCGGGGGATTCTGAGCATCCGTCTGCTGCCCATCAGACAGTTCACAAGTTCTTAAGAAGACAAGAAGATAGAGGTTTCGAAGGAGCCTGGCAGGAACTCATTGGCAGGTAGGAACGAGCTCAGAAGCAACATCACACAGTGTGGCTAAGGCAGATGTCTTTCGACCGAAGCTTCCGTCAGGGATTGACAGTTTAGGTGCACGGCGATTGTGATGCAAAGGAATTAAATTCCGTATCACTGGAAAGCTGCCGCTCCCCCTGGAATGTGCAAATGTCTGGAGAAATTAGCACAGCTGGCAGCCGAAAAAAGCAAATGCTGTGCAACAAAGCAACAGATTCTTGTGGTGCCTTAAAAACCCATGAGAACACGTACACACAAGGAAGGAAGCAGAAGGAGAGGGGATTTTTTTTATATATAAAGCAAGGCTAGAAGGCACAGTATTCCAAGACATAGTTGTCCAGCAGTATATTGGAGAGTACAAGTGAAAAGCACAGACCCAGATGGCCCAGGCTAGCCTGATCTCATCAGATCTCAGAAGCTAAGCAGAGTCAGCCCTGGTTAGTACTTGGAAGGGAGACCACCAAGGAATACCAGCAGGGGTCATTTCCTGCAGGGAGCGCACAGGAGCGGAGCTCTGGCAGTAAAGAGCCCAGGGGGCGGGCACATGCAACAAGCCCCACCTCCTGCTCCCAGAAGCCCTCAGTCAGAGCAAGAATCAGCCAGGTAAGTCGCAGAGCTCCCCCCGGCCCCCTGGTCCAAAACAGTCCAGTGGCACCTTTAAGACCAAGTTTTATTTAGGTACAAGCTCTCCCTCCTCTGTGAGGACAGATCTGCACATCCCCCCCCCCAATAGCTGGCAATCCAAAACAGTCCAGTGGAGTCTGAGCGGTGGGTGTTGACTTCTGACCCACTTCCGGTGATGTCAGGGGGTGTGGCATATGCAAATGTTATGCTAATGAGTTATGCTAATGAGCTGCTGCACCTCATTTTCTACTAAATGACCCATAAATACCAGCATTGCTATGGAAAGACAAACCACCTCTAAATGTCCCTTGCCTTGAAAATCCTACAGGGTCACCATGATTTGTTTGCGACTTGGCAGCAAAAAAAAACCTAACGACAACAGGTGAACAGCCAGAAATGGTAGAGTGTTTGTGGATCCCTCCATTCCAGTAAAGAACTGGCAAAATAAGACTAATAGTGCACATAAAATTGTAAAGAGGGACAGCTACCTTCCATAGTGAGCTCCCAGGTCTTCCTGAGCTCAACTTGATAATATCAAATCTGCTCATGAATTCCAAAACAGAAGTCTGAGACTGCCCCTTTCAAAAGTTTCCCCAATAATTATGGTAACCCCTAAATCTGTTGCTCGGACCTGCATGGCCCCGGGTAGCCAGATCTTCTCAGATCTCCAAAGCTTAAGCAAGGTCAGCCCTGGTTAGAACTTGGATGGGAGACCGTTGAGGAAGTTCAGGGTTTATAGGCAGAGCCAGACAATGGAAAGCCACCTCTCTTTGCCATTTGCCTTGAAAACCTTACGGGTCCACTCTAAGTCAGCTGCAACTTTGTGGCACTTTCCACCCACCACTTATATTAATGAATGTCCAGAAGGCACCTCCCCTGCTGTCTGAGGGTTTCCATTTTGAATGTCTGGTTTGTGTTCATTTATTCTCTTGCACCAAGAGAGTTTGTGCCTAGACAGTCCAGACAGCAGAAGGTCAATACTGGCACGAGTTATGAGCCTGGGCCTGCACAGCGGGGCCTAGTGGCTCTGGGAAAGCCTGCAATACAGTAACTACCAGGCCTACATTTCCCAGTCACCCTCTGGGCCCTGTAATTGGTTGATAGTGGATTTGGAGGGAAAACGTACACCAGTAGAGGAGTAGAAGGCGGTGCCTGGGAAGAAGGGATAAAAGGCCTCGCCCAAAGTGGGAGGTTGTTCACTCCTAGGGAGCAGAGCTGAGGAGAGGCGGAGGGATCCCGCATCCAAAAGGGGTGAGTCAGCTTGAAGCCAATCATGGAGAGACATCTAGGGACAGTCTAGTCAGACGTGTTAGGGCAGGGGTGTCGAACTCATTTGTTATGAGGGCCGGATCTGACATAAATGAGACCTTGTTGGGTCGGGCCATGCGTGTCATAAAATGTAATGCCAGGTAGCGGAGATATAAACTTTATAAAGGACACAAACACAAAGGGGGGTTTTGTACTTAAAATAAAAACATGTTTAAAACATTAGCACTCTTGCAATATGTTGTTTATTTAACAGTGTCTGATAACTGACACCTAGGGTTGCAAAGTCCCCCCGGGGGGCGGGGAAGGCCCGTTCCCCGCCGCTGGCAGATCGGGCCCCGGGGGGGAACCCCACCCCCAAAGCACGCGATGTGCACGTCACCCGGAAGTGACGCAGGCACGCTGGGCACACTGTGGGCGGGGCCACAGTCATCTGGGGGAAAACTCTATGTTTTTCCCTCAGATGGTCGTGCCCCCGCCCCCAGTGTGCCCGGTGTGGTCGCGTCACTTCTGGGTGACGGGGTTGCGGTGCGCCCACACGCACTCCCGAAACAGAGCTGGAGTCCCCCGCTCCAATGCCACTTCTGACTTGGCAACCCTACTGACACCTCTTTCTCTGAATTATTTCCTCCGCATGTCTGTGCTGTTGCAATCTTGAGTATGCTGTTCAGGTGTGTATCTGTAAGCTACAAACCTACGATGACACAGCAGCAGCAGAACTGGAAGAAGAAGCAGAAGACAGCCAGTTCCACTGCGGGCCCGATCTGGCCCCCGGGCCACATGTTTGACACCCCTTTGATGGGGTGCTTTTTGTTTGTGTACCTGCCTTTGATGTTCTCTTTATCAAACATAGGGCTTGAATTACAGTTGTTACGATTATTCCTCTTTAATAAAATTGTTTGCTACTTTGCCTGGGTCCTCATGCCTCATTTGGTCACTTATAGGGTGGAACCCGTTGGAAAAGAAGTGGATAAAAGGATTGGGTGGGTGCTCTGGGCCCTCCTGAGGGGACCCATACCAGAGTGGTGGAAGCCATTAGAGAGCTTTTCTAGCCGCTGTCTGTGACAGCATGTAACCGCAAATATGCTATAAGGTGATGCTTTGCCGGTTTGCTGTGTCTCCTGCTTCACCTGCATTAGCTAACATGGGGATGATCTATCACATGTTTGCACTTCCATATTTTGGAGATGGCAAGCTTCACTGCTGCCCCACCTCTTTACTGCTCTTCCCTAAGGATGATTGAATTAGGCACGGTGTGGGCTTCAGCATTCAGGTTATAGGAAAGTTTAGTAAATGAACAGAAAGCACATCCATGGACTGTACAAGCATCAGGCAGAGAAAAGATTAAAAAGTACTGGTCTTTTATTAATAACTCATTTATTTATAAACTATTTATTTAGATGCAATCTCTAAGGTGGAACACATTTCTCCATGTTGGGGTATGAAAGCTCTGGAGTTTGATCTTTGGTGATTCATTCACACATGCCACTTTCCTGGTTCACGTTTGTCACTACCCCCTGAACATATCATGCTGCCAATATGCCACAGCTGTTACCATGTTACTCTCTTGGGGTCAATCCAAGCAGCACAGTAATAGAAATATGTACAATAATTTGGTAGCTTTTTGTTATTGATAGCCAAATACCTTCCAAGGCGTGACTCATGGGCTAGAGACTTCATACAGTATAAAAGAATTTATTAAAAACAGAAGATAACCAAAAGGTTCAAGTAAGGGAAAGAACAAATATACAAAGCACAAACAAAACAACCTTATCTTACTAACTACATACATACGTAACCCTGAGCTCAAAGCAGCACTAATAAGCTTGGGTTCTTGCCAGGAATAGCTTCTCCTTTCCCTGCTATGGTTCCCAGTCCCAGGTTACCATGCACTTGCTTGAAAGGGGGAGACTCTTCCTTCCAGGAGTCCTGGTCTTCTCCCAGCATACTTGAGCTGCTACACCAGTGTCTGACACAGCGTCTGGCCTCACTGGGTATGTTGGATCTGAACTATTCCTCCTAAATACTAGCTCAGGTGTCAAACAATTAGAGGTAACTACCCTGCACGTGGTGACTCTTAGATCATGAACTGTCAAGATCTTGCCTAGTCCCAATTAGAATTGACAGTTCACCGATGCATGGAATCTTGCAACTGGTCATAGGTAACAGGTGTTTGATGTCAATAGTTTCTCTTGTTTCATGCATGTGGTCCTGCTGCTACTTACTGCTGGCTTCCCAATGCAAACACTTATATATCAAAGGCCTGTTACGTGACAACGTTGTCATGGAAAGCGTCATCAAGTCGCAGCTGACTCACGCTGGACCCTGTAGGGTTTCCAGGGCAAGAGATGTTCAGAGGTGATTTTCCATTGTCTGCCTCTGTGTAGCAACCCTGGAACTTCCTTGGTGGTCTTCCATCCAAGAAATAACCCTGTTTAGATTCCAAGATCTGGCAAGATTGGGTTAGCCCGGGCCATCAAGTCTGGGTGGTTCATGTTATAGTCATCAGATAATGAACAGGGGAGAAAGGTGGGGTATAACTTAAGTCAACTATTAATAAGGAAAACCGTTGTAAGCCACCATGGAGATGGGATCGAACACTTTGGAACAAGTCAATCATTTTCTGTATACAAGGTTATTTTTCTTTGCTTTCCTGTTTGCGTGTGATACCTGCATTAATGTTCTCTGGCAACTGGTTTACCATCCAACTTGCCTTCACAGACAAGTATTAAGCCCCACGACAAAGTGACTGTTTTATTTCACAAATGACTCTATTAAAATATCCCCTTGTGTGTCTGAAAAGTTATACTTGTCTCTTTCCTTTGGCCCAGGTAAATTGCTTTAATCTGACAGCTATGTATTACTAAACCACTCAACTTTGTTCACAAGCAAACTATACAATTTATTAAGCCCCACGACAAAGTGACTGTTTTATTTCACAAATGACTCTATTAAAATATCCCCTTGTGTGTCTGAAAAGTTATACTTGTCTCTTTCCTTTGGCCCAGGTAAATTGCTCTAATCTGACAGCTATGTATTACTAAACCACTCAACTTTGTTCACAAGCAAACTATACAATCTGCCCCTGACTAGGTTATGGATTGCAATAAGACGTATCGATTCTAATTTGCCCAAACTGTTTTGCATC
>NW_015171025.1:23126-24994 GCF_001447785.1 Gekko japonicus | reverse complement strand
TCCCCCAGAAAAAAAATGCATAACAGAAATAATAGCCAGCTAATATGGTGTTAGACGCTGAACTGCAGGCTGTGGAAGGTCAGTCGTTCAGCAGTTCGAGACCTGGGGGCCGCATGACGGAGTGAGCTCCCGTCTCTAGTTCCAGCTCCTGCCAACCTAGCAGTTCGAAAGCAAGAAATTGCAAGTAGATAAATAGGTACCACTTCGGTGGGAAGGGAACAGCGTTCCGTGCGCCTTGGTGTTTAGTCATGCCGGCCACATGACCACGGAAACGTCTTCGGACAGCGCTGGCTCTTCGGCTTTGAAACGGAGATGAGCACCGCAACCCTAGAGTCGGATTCAACTGGCTTTCGAGCAAGGGAACCTTTACCTTTACCTTTAATATGGTGGTTAAGAGTAACTGCAATTGCTCACTTGTGCCTGCTTATAAAATCCGTGTTTCAGGCCCTCATATAAACAAACCTCAGGGTCAGGGGTGTCAGTCTATGTACAAGCATATCAATGAACACACACGAGACATAAGGAACCGCAGCACCCAGAAACCAGTGGGAGAACATTTTAATTTCCTGGACGTGCTGTTACAGAATTTAAAGTCACTGTTCCATCCATCCCCATCACCCCCCGCCAAAAAAGCACCCTCAAAGGCAAAATATAACATGAAAGTGCTGGATTAGAACTCATCAATAAATTGAACACTACATGTTGTTATGGGTTAAACAGAGGTTTTCTTACTCACTAGTAAATGTCCTACAGGATTTACCATGTCTTACAGGTTATAGAAATTTTGTATTATGGGTTAAACAGAGACAGGTTTTCTTACTCACTAGTAAATGTCTTACAGGATTGACCATGTCTTACAGGTTATAGAAATTTTGCTTGGCTGCCTTTAGGATGTTTGTGTTGGAATGTACAAGGTCTATAGTGCACCTGCTTGAAGAAGATCAGAAGAACAGCCTATAGGGGACAGCTGAAGGACTGCTAGTTAGCATAGCTAGATTAGGGACTTCCCACAATTTCAAATGATGTCCTTCCTGTCTCCTGGTTGGTTCTTTGGAGACTTCCTGCTCCAACTGAGCCCTCCCTCTTCATTCCCGTCTCTCACAGCAGTTAGTCGGTTAGTTAAGCCTCTCTCCCTTTTCTATGTTCTGTTAAAGTTTATTTCTTCTTTAATAAACTGTCATGCTCTTTAAACAGTTGGTGCTCCATTCCTATGCATGTTTAAACTCTGCCAACAGTTTTTCCAGACTATACTATTGTACAGTATCAATTAATTGTCACTCAAACTTATCACATGGCTTATCCGTTCAAATCTCTGATCTTTCTCATCACCTAGTATTTTCAGTTGCTAATTCCATTTCAGATACATGAAGTGGTCACACTTTAAAGTTTTATGATGGGATTCACACTTCTTTTCCTCCTTTTTCTACGTAATGGAATCTACACCCGAAAGACTCCTGCTGGAATTAACCCATGTATAGGGTTGCCGGTCCAGGAGACCTGAAAGCCCTGTCTCTGCCTTAGAGTTGACAACCCTAACTATGGGAGACCCAGATTCAAATCTTTGCTCTGCCATGGAAGCTCCCTGGGTGACCTTGAGCCAGTCACACACCCTCAGTCTAGCCTACTTCACAGAGTTGTTGTTGTGGATAAAATGGAGATGTCATAAGTCATTTGACGGTGGAGAAAAGCAAGGTATAAAAATGAACAACCAAGTGTCCTCCTTGGGATTGGGTTAATCATTAAGAAAGTAGTAGTAACAATAATAATAATAATAATAATAATAATAATAATAATAATAATAATAATAATTCGATTTATTAATCGCTCAATCCTGCAGAGCTTGCTGGCTCTGAGCGATTTACAGTTAC
>NW_015171025.1:8144-22856 GCF_001447785.1 Gekko japonicus | reverse complement strand
ACCTCCCCCACCGGGGGGGGGACTTTGGTGTGCCCACCCTCTCTAAGGAGTGGTACCCATTTTATCTACTCGCCAAAGCTTTCGAACCGCTGGGTGGACGGCGAGCTGGGGACAAGGCTGGTAGCTCACACCAACACGGGGCAAGAACTGACAGCCGTACTGTTCACCTCAGATGTTACTAACCAGAGGATAAATCCTCTGTGCCACTGCTCCCCTCTTTTTAGGGCTTAACCCAAATGAAACAGGCAGAATTTGCCACTGTGAACAGTTCTGTCTGCACATTGTACTGAGAGCCTTCAAAATCCTTGACAGATGAGAACAAAGAGGCAATTTGCTGCCTTCACAAAGTCTGAGTTTAGGGCCTAAAACTCTTGAAAAAAATTAAAAATTCAATGCAAAAAAATCCAAATTTATAAAATTAAATGGCGGGGTTTTTTTTTTTTACAATTCAGTTCTGTCTTGTTAAATTAATACGCCTCTCTGTGTCTGCTCATTCCCACCCAAGACAGCAGGGCTGACCCTTTCTGAATGGTGGTTAATTCCTCCGTTTCCCCCGGTATGTGATATGAGCGATCCCTATTGAGAAACAGAAGCTGCAGTTCAGTGAGAATAAGTTTATTTTGAGGGCTTCCTTCCTGTCGGCTTATCATCTGCAAACGTGACAGCAGAGAATGCTTCCTGCCAGCTAACACCAGGCTTTTGGAAGCCAGTTGCCAATTCCAGAGCACTCCATGATTTGAGTCCCTTTCTCCGGCTGTCAGTTTTTATTAGCTGTTTTAATTCGCTTTGCTTTCCTCGCCTGTTCTCCCCGCCTCATCCCCTCCTCCAAGGAGCAAACCAGACCTTACATGAAACGCATGTAATGAAGCCCTCTGAAAATAGGTTTTTCTATTCTCTTCCATGAAAAGCAGCCTTGAGAACCAACGATTTGGAAGGCAGGAGGGACAGAACGGAGGAGGGTTAACCCTTTTCTCACTGCCCCCCTTTCCAGTTCAAATAGGGTTGCCAGCTCTGGGTTGGAAAATACCTGGAGACTTTGGGTGTGGATCCGGAAGAGGGCAAGGTTTTGGGAGGGGAGGGGCCTCAGCATGGTACTATGCCATAGAGTCCACCCTTCAGAGCAGCCATTTTCTCCAGGGGAGCTGATCTCTGTCACCTGGAGATCAGTTGTAAAAGCAGGAGATCCCCAGGCCCCACCTGGAGGCTGGCAACCCTAAATTCAAATCATCTCCTTGCACCCATACATAGGATTCCGGAGATATAAATAAGCCATTTGATTTCTGGGGGAAAGGAAAGTGCACTGAGAAAAGTCGATGTTGCATTCTGTGCACTGTCCACTGGAGGCAGCACAGGGCTCTTTTTGTAGCAGGGACTCATTTGCATATTAAGTGACACACCCCTAATGTAGCCAATCCTCCAAGAGCTTACAGTAGCCCCTGTAAGAAGAGCTCTGTAAGCTCTTGGAGGATTGGCTACACTAGGGGTGTGTGGCCTAATATGCAAAGGAGTTCCTGCTACAAAAAGAGCCCTGCGGCACTGTCAGGATGAATCACCAGTGTGGTGACTGAAAAATGGGAGGCAAGAAAGGCTGGCCCATGCATTTGGGGCACCCTAAGTTAGGACGTCCATGCTGTTGCCTAGGGTTGCCAGCTCTGGGTTGGAAGCAGGTTGGGTTGCAAACATAGCACTTGGGACCAGTGTTCCCTCTAAGCTGAGTTAGTGTGAGCCAGCTCACAGTTTTTTAGCCTCTGGCTCACACATTTTTGTCTTTGCTCAGGAAGGACGGCTCCAGAGCAAACTGATTTATGCATTAGCCAAATCGCTCGCTCACAGCTTTAATGCCAGTGGCTCAAAAAGTAGAATTTTTGCTCACAAGACTCTACAGCTTAGAGGGAACATTGGGGACTCATTGTGATTATTCCAAGGGTGTGTTAACATGACTACTGCCACAGGTCAGCCTGAGCTCAGCACAAAGTCGTCAGGGGAGGAGGACTCCTCAGGGGAAGGGGAGGCACACATGGCTGCCCCTGAGTTAGGAGAAGCCTGCATGCAGGTTCATGAGCTGCAGGCTGACTAACACTCACCACTGCTGAGAGCTGATCCAGAGCCATTACCCAGCCCTGATGCAGCAGATGAGACTTAGTTGATTAAGACCAATTAACCAGGCTCACCTTCACTCTTTGAGTGCCGGAGACAGAAGCTTAGAAGGGAGCTGCAAGCAAGGAGGCAGAGTGCACGTCTCCTGGCCGGTTGCCAGCTGCTTGCTGATGACAAGCCTGGAGTCCTTGCAGCAGTACTCCCAAGCATCTGGCTGCCAACAAGGGCTTGTTAGGAAGTGCCTATAAAACCCAGTGCTGGGAGCCTGTATGTTGTGGAAACAACAAGTTGCCAGCCTCTTGACTCAGTAGCCACAGTTCTGAACTCTGCTCTGCTCCTGTGACCCTTGGACTGGCTCTTGACTCAGACTCTGGAATCTTTCCCCTGCACTTGTGAATGACCTCGGCCTGTTGGATCCTGCTTCCTGTATAACGTTCTGAACTGGACTCTGCTCACTCAATTGCTGACCTTTGGACTGAACTTTGGCTTTGACTCTGGGATTTGGCCTGAACTGACCCTAGATTCTGACAATGACAGGAGTTTACTGAGTTTTGGCATGCTCTGTATAGTTCAAAGTCCTTTATGGTTTGGGACCAGTATACCTGAAGTACCATCTACTCTTTAATAGACCCACCCAAATACTATGGTCATCTTTGGAGGCCTTGTTTTGGGTACCCCTGCCTTCTGAGTGTTGGAGTCAGTGACTCAGGATGCCTAGACACTGGGGGGGGGCTACATGACACATGACACAAAATTATCCGGCCATTTGGGATAGGAAAAGTACTCTTTAGATTTGGCTTCTTTGTCTCTGTTGACTGCAACCTGGATGTGAACCAAATCTACTTGAATAAATGTAAGTTTACTTACTTAGATAGGTTTATTGTCTTAGCCATAGGTCATAACATAACATGGGGTAAAAATCAAAGCAATAAATAAACAAATAAAAATAACACATCAAAATTGGGGTGGGGGAATGCATACTATAGAATGATGATGTAAACAATAGAAATATCAGTAAAAAGGTAAAGGTAACAGTTCCCTTGCTCGGTGTGGTGTTTAAATATAAAGACAAAAGGGAGAAAATTGACTCGGTTTTTAAAGCGGAAGAATGGTTGAAGCAGTTTCATGGATCGAAAAGGGAAGAACAGCCAGATGGAGGGGGCCAAGCAGACACTCTGGAAGAGATGGACGGAGACCCAGGAGGCAGAGATGCATATGATTTGCGGCTAAGGGGACCCAAGTAACTCTTTGGAAGTTAAAGACCCGCAACTGAAGAAGAAGATGAAAGAGACTTTGTGCACATCAAAAAAAGAAAATAGACAATTACTAAAACGGACTCACTAACTCTTGAATTCATTGACTTAAACGAAAAGTTATTATTTTTATGACTAACTGAATACTAACTGTTAATGACCTTCCTTTCTTGGGTTTTTAGTCATAGTGTGGGCTTTTTTATTTGCTGTCTTGTAACCCAGGGTTTTTTATTTTTTCCCCCCTTCCTATTTCTATTTTCTGTAGTTTTGTAGGTGTAACAAAAATAAATAAAGCTACCCTGTCTTCAGGGGATTTTTAAAAAAGCAACAACCTAAGGCGGGCAGGGATACCAAAAAAAAGTCCTGTCCTGATCACTGAGGGGATGGATTGGAATCTTAAAGCCGTAAAAGCCGATCTTAATTCCAGGGTGGTTAACTTCTCCAAGTAAGGGGACCTATGTAACTTTACCATTTTTGCAATATATTTAAGAACATAAGAACATAAGAGATGCCAATGTTGGATCAGGCCAAAGGCCCATCCAGTCCAACACTCTGTATCACACAGTGGCCAGAAATACCAGTGCCATCAGGAGGTCCACCAGTGGGGCCAGGACATTAGAAGCCCTCCCACTGTTGACCCCCCCCCCAAGCACCAAGAAGACAGAGCATCACTTGCCCCAGAGTTCCTATCTATACCTTGTGGCTAATAGCCACTGATGGACCTCTGCTAAATATGCTTATCTAATTCCCTTTTGAAGCCGTCAAAAAATATAATATAATTCTCGGGGAAATTATATTTCTTGGGGAAATTATTTGCTATCACACTTCTGTGACTCAGCAGAACTCCGCTATATCCCAAATATCCCAATACTGAGATTAGGCAGGCAGATGGCAGCCTGGGAGAGGCCTTGGCACCAAAGCCCTGGAACTCTCTCCCCAGCGTGACGCGTCTGTCCCCTTGTGTTGCCATCTTCTCTCAGTGGGTGCAGACTTTTCTGTTTCATTGGCCCCTCTCTCCGTGATGTCTCCTTTCTCACCAGTGTTTCAATTGCTGTATGTCTTTGCCTGTACTTTAACTCTGTTTTTAGTTTGTCTTAACGGTTTGCATGGGGGGGGGAGTTGATTTTAATGGCTTTAAAATGTGAGTTTAAAAAAAATGCATGTTTTAAATTGTTAGCCACCTTGGTTGCTCTTGTGAGGGCAGAAAGACAGGATACAAATTCTGAAGTAATGCCTTCAAAACAGGGGTCATTTCCTAGAAAAAGAGGTGCAGGAGCTCATTAGCATAACTTATTAGCATAACTTATTTGCATATGCCACACACCCTGACATCACTGGAAGTGTGTCAGAAGGCAACACCCACCGCTCCGGCTCCACTGGACTGTTTTGGATTGCTAGCTATTGGGGAAGGGGGTGTTCCCCTCACAGATCTGCCCTGGCAGAGGAGGGAGATTGTTTTGGATTGCTATCTATCCGTTTTGGATTGCTATCTATGGGAGGGGGCTGTGCAACATACCTGGCTGCTTCTTGCTCTGACTGAGGGCTGCTGGGAGCAGGGGGTGGGGCTTGTTGCATGTGCCCGCCCCCTGGGCTCTTTACTGCCGGAGCTCCGCTCCTGTGCGCTCCTGCAGGAAATGACCCCTGCTTCAAAATATGGTTGCCAGCTCTAGGTTGGGAACTATTTGGAGATTTGGGAGGCGGCGCCTGGGCAGGGTGGGGTTTGTGGAGGGAACTTGGCAGGATATGCCATTGGAGTCCACCTTCCAAAGAAGAGAAGAAGAAGACGAAGAGATTGGATTTATATCCTGCCCTTCGCTACCCGAAGGAGTCTCAGAGCAGCTTACAATCTCCTTTCCCTTCCCTTCCCCACAACAGACACCCCATTAGGTAGGTGGGGCTGAGAGAGCTCTTGACAGAAACTGCTCTTTCCAGAACATCTCTGAGAGAACTGTGACTGACCCAAGGTCACACCAGCAGCTGCATGTGGAGGAGTGGGGAATCAAAGCCAGTTCTCCCAGATTAGAGTCCATGTTCCTAACCACCACACCAAACTGGCTCTTCTTGGAGTTGTTTCCTCCAGGGAAACTGATCCCGGTCACCTGGAGATCAATTGTAGTAGTGGGAGATCCACAGGTGCCACCCTACCTTGGAATAATGGACATGAGCTTGCAAGCACACAGACATGCTTCAATGTTCACAACACAGGAGCAGGGCCATGGCTCAGTGGAAGAGCCTCTGCTTGGCATGCAGAAGGCCCCAGGTTCAGTCCACGGCATCTCCAGTTAAAAGGACCAGGGTGATGTGAAAGATGTAAGAAAACCCTCTGCTTGAAACCTTAGAGAGCCACTGCCTGTCTGAGTAGACAGTCCTGAACTTGATGGACCAATGGTCTGATTCAGTATACGGCAGCTTCATGAGTTCATGTGTATTCACCTCTTGCACCAATGGGACTGTGCTAAATTGATGTGGCATTCTGTGCATGGTCCGTTGAGTACAGGCCACCGTCATGCTGAATCACCAATGTGGTCCCTAGGCATTCCCAAACACACACTTTCTTCTTTTACAGCCAACAGGCATGGAGGGAAATTCTACAGCGATTAGTTTTACAATGCCCGTACCTGCTCACCTTAAAGTGAACAAGCAAAGCCCAAGAAGATATGTGACACCTATAATAATCCTGGCAGGTAGCAACAAAAAACCTAGCTCCATAAATAATGTTTTTGTAGAGCGGAGGGGGGGGGGAGTTCCCGGAAGTCTTTACAGGGTGAACGTCTATTGTGTAGTGGGTTAAAGGTAAAAGTAAAGGTTCCCTTGCTTGAAAGCCAGTCGAGTCTGACTCTAGGGTTGCGGTGCTCATCTCCGTTTCAAAGCCGAAGAGCCAGCGCTGTCCGAAGACGTTTCTGTGGTCATGTGGCCGGCATGACTAAACACCAAGGCACACGGAACGCTGTTACCTTCCCACCAAAGTGGTACCTATTGATCTACTTGCAATTTCTTGCTTTCGAACTGCTAGGTTGGCAGGAGCTGGAACTAGAGACGGGAGCTCCCTCCGTCATGTGGTAACTCGGGTCTTGAACTGCTGAACTACTGACCTTCCACAGCCTGCAGTTCAGCGTCTTAACCACTTGAGCCACCGCAGCTCCATGTAGTGGGTTAGACACATGTATAAACCACAGAGACTGATGTAGTGATCAGCATGGTTTACTGGTACACAATTAGAACATAGAACAATGGCCGTGAGGCCAACTTTATACAGTACCTGGGAACACCCCTAGATCCTATTGGTGGGTTTAAATCTCCCGCCAACGTTCCTATAGGTTCCCCACGGAAAATCCAGGAGCCTAGTCCCCATTTTTCTTGGGAGTGAAGCTAGGCATGCATCCTTGGCGCTTAGTGGCGGTCAACGGACATAACAACGTCTTTGGAGGAGGGAGTACTGGGCTGGTCAAAGCATTTCTACGATGTGCCATTAAACCAAGATCCAAAATTATTTCACCATCCATACTGCCAGCCGATGAACTCCTGGGATTCTGTAAAGGAATCTGTGGGGGTCTCTAATGAAGAATTTAGTGCATTATGGAGCCATAGTTGTCAGAGAGGAAGCGGGGCCAGTCAACCTAAGTGGAAACAGGATTACCTTTGCAGGTGTTGATATATTTTACAGGAGCTTTGTAAGAAATGTAAGAATTTATTTACTTGCCACCGTACATAAATCGAGTGATGGGATAAGGTGCCGCAGCATAAGATGTTCAGATTCAGAATGTAGGAAATATAGACATAGAAAACGGGGCACAATCCTGACATTATAAACTCTTTGCATTTTAGAATTGTCACTGGATTGTGTCATTACTCTTAATGCCTCCTATTGCAACAAAAGTCTGCATGGTCAAAGCAATGGTATTCCCAGTAGTCATGTATGGCTGTGAGAGTTGGACTATAAGGAAGGCCGAGCGCCGAAGAATAGATTCTTTTGAACTATGGTGCTGGAGAAGACTCTTGAGAGTCCCTTGGACTGCAAGGAGATCAAATCAGTCAATCTTAAAAGAAATCAACCCGGACTGTTCCCTGGAAGGCCAGATAATGAAACTGAAGCTCAAATACTTTGGCCACTCAATGAGAAGGGAGCACTCACTGGAGAAGAAGACCCTGATGCTGGGAAAGACTGAAGGTCAAAGAAGACGGGGACAGCAAAGGATGAGATGGTTAGACAGTGTCATAGATGCAACGAACATGAAATTGAGCCAACTTCAGTGGACGGCGGAAGACAGGAAGGCCTGGCGGGAGCTGGTCCATGGGGTCGCGAAGAGTCGGACTCGACTGTGCGACTGAACAACAACAAATTGCAACAATCATTATGTATCAATATATAGACAACCTCCCCCCTTCCCCACCAAATAAAAAATAAATCTCATCACTATCAAGTACCCAGTCACGGGAATAAAACAATGTAAATAAACAAGATTGTTAAATGATCATATCTGAATGATTTATAGAACTTCCCTAGTTCCCGCCTCCCACCTCCAGTCCTAATACTGCTATCCTAAGCAGAGGGTTGCCAGACCCCTATCTCCCTGCCACTGATTGTCTGGCCAGTGGGGGGGACATACCCCCAAAAGAGGGAGATCCATCTGATGTGCAGTGACATGTCTCCATAACTGCCCATGTGACCTGGAAGTGAAATCACGTTTGGGACGTTTAGGCGACGCTTTGGTATTTGGGCAAAAACTCTATGCTAGAAGCCAAATTTACCATGTACTTTTTGCCCAAATACCAGAGTGTCACCCCCAACATTCCAGATGTGATGACATAACGTCTGAGTCATGTAGGCAGTAGACACATTACTGGATGCTGAATGGGCCTCCCTGCTGCCTCCCTGTATACTGGATGGGCCTCCCTGCTCCCCCACTGGTTGCCAAGAGGCACATGGCAACCCTAAAGGTAAAGGTTTTCCCTTGCTCGAAAGCCAGTTGAATCAGACTCCAGGGTGTGGTGCTCATCTCCGTTTCCAAGCCGAAGAGCCAGCGCTGTCCAAAGACATTTCCATGGTCCTGTGGCTGGCATGACTAGATGCCGAGGCACACGGAATGCTGTTACCTTCCCACCGAAGCGGTACTTCGGGAGATTAGAAAAAAAGCTTATACCGGGAATAAAATGTTGTCATCTTAAACACAGGATGCTCTCTCTCTCACTCATTCCCTCCCTCCCCCTCCCTCTCTCTCTGAAGAAGTGTGCTTGCACACAAAAGCTTATACCTGGAATAAAACATTGTTTGTCTTAAAAGTGCCATGGGACTCTGGTTCCCCCCCCGGCTCTTTCCTTCCCTCTCCCTCCCCAGAGGAGGGGGGAGGAGCCTTCAGCCAATTGAGGGAAGGGAGGCTTGGCTTTCTTTCTCTCCTCTGCAAAGCAGGAAATAGGAGAGACTGGGCAAAAAGAGCTGTGATGCAGGAAACAGGAAGAGGAAGCAGGAAGCAGCCGAAAGCCAGTTGCTGGCAGGCTGGATTGGAGCCCTGCAGGGGCCAGATCCAGCTCGTGGGCCACATGTTTGACACCCTTGATATAGAGGCTTTGCTGCATTGTGCTTGTACTTTTCTGTGTGATATTCCCCCCACACACACACACACACTTGACTTTTTAAATATCTACTTCTTAAAGAAGGAATTAAGCAATTTTATTTTGGGGTTTTGAACAGCCTGTTCAAGTTTATTATTTCTCTTTTTCATAAATTAGTGGATATATGTGTACTGTTGTCCCCCTCCATTCCCCCCTCCCCAGCGTTCCGTGGTGCTTTCATTCTCCCCCTCTGATAATGTTATAGCACAATCAATATTATGTTTTTATTGATTGATTGATTTGATTTGATTTGTACCCTGCTCTCCCTGCCAAGGCAAGCTAAGGGTGGCTTACATAAAAATTGCAACAAATAAAATAACAATATAAATATCTGCATAAAACACAGCATGGTTACTAAAAACTATTTGTATGGCGATGTGAGCTCCCATCTCTAGTTTCAGCTCCTACCAACCTAGCAGTTCGAAAGCAAGAAATTGCAAGTAGATCAATAGGTACCACTTCAGTGGGAAGGTAACAGCGTTCCGTGCGCCTTGGTGTCTAGTCATGCTGGCCACATGACCACGGAAATGTCTTCGGACAGCGCTGGCTCTTCGGCTTTGAAACGGAGATGAGCACCGCAACCCTAGAGTCGGACTTGACTGACTTTTGAGCAAGGGAACCTTTACTTTTAAGTAGCAGCGTACATAATAAACATACAGCCGGAGGTTGATATCCCTATCAGCGTGCTCAGGCTGGGTGATGACATTGGGCACAGGGTATTAGATAGGGGCGGCTCCTTATCTGAAAGCTTGGTGGAAGAGCTCTGTTTTACAGGCCCTGCAGAACTGTAAAAGGTCCTGCAGGGCCCTGATCTTTTCCAGAAGCTCATTCCAGCAGGTTGGATCCGCCACTGAGAAGGCGGCTAAAAATGACAAAAAATGGCAAACATTTCTGGGAGAAATGGGGGGGGAGGGTTAAGAAGCAACACTGACAACCCAAAACGACAGCAGCAGGAAAACACATTTGAATATGGGAGTTCCCAGGGGTCATTTCGTAGAAAAAGGTGCAGGAACTCATTAGCACAACTCATTAGCATAACTCATTTGCATATGCCACACACCCTGACATCACTGAAGTGTGTCAGAAGGCAACACCCACCGCTCAGACTCCACTGGACTGTTTTGGATTGCTAGCTATTGGGGGGGGGGGGATCCTCCAGTGGACTTTTTTGGATTGATAGCTATTGGGGGGGGGGGAATGTGCAGATCTGTCCTCACAGAGGAGGGAGAGCTTACACCTGAATAAAACCTGGTCTTAAAGGTGCCACTGGACTGTTTTCGACCGGGGGGTGGGGGGGGCTCTGCAACTTACCTGGCTGCTTCTTGCTCTGACTGAGGGCTGCTGGGAGCAGGGGGTGGGGCTTGTTGCATGTGCCCGCCCCCCTGGGCTCTTCACTGCCGGAGCTCTGCTCCTGTGCGCTCCTGCAGGAAATGACCCCTGGGAGTTCCTTACCGAAAAACAATGATTTCAGATCCAGAGGAGGAAAAAAAAATGCGGAAATGGGTTTTTGAGAATGTGAGGTAAGAGGGCGCAAAGTTTTGATGTACTCCCGAGGAGGCAAAATCTATTGTGGAAAGATTTGCATAGTTTGATTATTTAAGAATGCCATTGCAGGTGCTTGCTGTTTTGCGGAAACGGTGGGAATAAAAGAGGGATAGGGGAGAGAGAGGGAGAGGACATAGAGAAGGAGCTGTGGCCTTAGGCTAGATAAGACAACCAAACCTGTGCAGCCCCGGTGGAACTGACCCACGGCAGAAGCCCAGCTCAGCCCCCTGAGATTTTAAAGGGGCAAAGCCTTCAAGTGAAGGAAACCCATGTGGATGTGGCTCTTGGCAATAGAGGGAACCTTCATGGGCACCACTGAGTCTGGATAAGTCTCTTCTGACCGTGGAAGACGTGATGTCCCACTGCCCCATAGCAGGGCCACAGGAAGGTTTGCTAGCCACCAGGTGGGGCCTGGAGATCTCCTGGAATTACAACAGCTCTCCAGCTGACAGAGATCTGTTCCCCTGGAGAAAATGGCTGCTTTACAGGGTAGAGTATATGGCGTTACACCCTGTTCAGCTCCCTCCCCAAACCCTGCCCTCTTCAGGCTTCGCCTCCAAAAACTCCAGGAACTTCCCGTCCTCAAGTCTGCAACCGTAGCCACCGGGGACTTGAGAGTCAGCATAGAAGGATGGTTAGAATGTCTGACCAGGATCTCAATGATCGGAATCAAAATCCCCACATTACCTTCAAGCTCAGTTATTCGTCTTGGGCCTGTCGCAAGCTGTCAGCCTAATCTACTTTACAGACAGCTGTGAGGGGAAAACAGGAGAAGGGTCTGTGATGTATGCCCCCCCCAGCTCCTTGGAGGAAAGGTGGGCTTAAAAATGTACTCAGAATTGCAGAAGCACCCCTCAATAAAGTTGTGAAGGGCCTATAGGAAAAGAATGGAGCTGCGGTGGCTCAAGTGGTTAAGACGCTGAACTGCAGGCTGTGGAAGGTCAGTAGTTCAGCAGTGCGAGACCCGGGTGCCGCAAGATGGAGTGAGCTCCCGCCTCTAGTTCCAGCTCCTGCCAACCTAGCAGTTCGAAAGCAAGAAATTGCAAGTGGATAAATAGGTACCACTTTGGTGGGAAGGTAACAGCGTTACGTGCACCTTGGTGTTTAGTCATGCCTGCCACATGACCACGGAAATGTCTTCGGACAGCACTGGCTCTTCAGCTTTGAAACGGAGATGAGCACCGCAACCCTAGAATCGGACTCGACTGGCTTTCGAGTAAGGGAACCTTTACCTTTACTTTATAGGAAAAGAGGCTCAAGGAAGCTCCAGCTGGGATTCTTCTGCCCGGCATGAGAATTCTGAGCAAAAATGGATATGTCTAAGTCTCTGTGATGAGAAACAGATAATCCGATAAAACTGTAAATGAGTAAACCTCATGGCTTCCGACGCTCTCATTTTTAACCTTTGCATAAGCAAAGAGGGTATTCGGGAGCATTATTTAAATACGATGCGCCTAGGTTTCCTTCTGTGACCTCATTTTTGAAAAAGCTCGTTGCCTAGGAGACTGAGCCCTCCCTCCGTTCAACTCGCAAGGTAAAAGCTGGAGATAGACCTATCACCCGTGACTTGGTCTAATCCTTTTTCAAAGCGACCTAATGCAGGCCACCGCTGCCACCATGTTTTCTGGAGCTGTGCTCCATAAGGGGAATGGGACACCGTACTTTTGTCACAGTGAGGCACTTGTTTCTTCTGTGTCCTGTCTGTGGACAGAGAAGGAGCTTTCTCAAACAGGGTGACCAGCCCTCCCATGGCCACCGGTGGTGGATGGGGGTAGGGTTGCCATCTCCAGGTTGGGAAACTCCTGGGAATTTGGGGGTGCCACAGGGTCCACCCTCCAAAGCATCCATTTTCTCCCCCTCGCGCTCCTGCCAACCTAGCAGTTCGAAAGCAAGAAATTGCAAGTGGATAAATAGGTACCGCTTCGGTGGGAAGGGAACAGCGTTCCGTGCGCCTTGGTGTTTAGTCATGCCGGCCACATGACCATGGAAACGTCTTTGGACAGCGCTGGCTCTTCGGCTTTGAAACGGAGAAGAGCACCGCAACCCTAGAGTCGGATTCGACTGGCTTTCGAGCAAGGGAACCTTTATCCCTATTCTCAAAGGATACTTCAAGCATGTGTCTCCTTCCCCCCCCCCCAAAAAAAATCCTTTATCTCTCCTTTTATAATCTCCTCCTTGCAGGCTTTAAGTGGGGCTTTCACAGCTACCTCCTTGAAGAGTCACTTCTTCTTCAGGATGGGGGGGGGGGAATGGTGACAGAAATGTTACGCTAGCCTGCAATTCCCGTTTCACGTTTTCTTTTTTCCTGACAAGCAATAATTCAACTTCGGAGCCAACTCAGAAGTGTTTGGGTTATCTTTATCTTAATGATTTGACCATTCATGTGAATAATGAGATGGTGTTGCTCGGAACTTGCAATGGCGCGGCGGCTGCTCTTCTTTCCTTCTCGGCCTGTCTTCCATTGACTCATTTTGATGCTTTCACGCTGCCTTTTGAATGACTGCACATGCTGATCATTCCTTTTGAGTGGTGTGCCAGGGAAGTGTTGTCCAAAAGATTTCCAGTGAATACCATCGGACAGAGAGGAGACCCAGGGTTGGATTCCGTTATTCTAGCGCTGGATTCTGTGATTCTATGGAACAGCAAGCCGTCCCCCCATGAAAGCATGCAGAAGATTCGCTGGAAGGTTGATCCTCTTCACAGTGTTGGAGTGACTCGGCATACCTGGACATTGGGGGGCACTATATCACTCTAATTGTGTACAGGTCCTCAAGTGGTTGAGACGCTGAACTGCAGGCTGTGGAAGGTCAATAGTTCAGCAGTTCGAGACCCGAGTGTGCCGCATGACGGAGTGAGCTCCCGTCTCTGGCCCCAGCTCCTGCCAACCCAGCAGTTCAAAAGCAAGAAATTGCAAGTAGATAAATAGGTACCACTTTGGTGGGAAGGGAACAGCGTTACGTGCGCCTTGGTGTTTAGTCATGCCAGCCACATGACCACGGAAACGTCTTCGGACAGCGCTGGCTCTTCGGCTTTGAAACGGAGATGAGCACCGCAACCCTAGAGTCGGACTTGACTGGCTTTCGAGCAAGGGAACCTTTACCTTTACCTTGAATTGTATGCCTCTCTTTATTTTAACATGGGAGTGGCCCTCTAACCCCTCCTCTCTTTTTCTCTCTGTCCTCTCCCTCTCTGCACATGACCTTCCATGGAGATTCATGTCTCTGCAGGTCTCTCCTCTAGATACCATGCCCTCATACTCACACACACGTGATGCGGGACAAGCTGTCCCTTTGTGAGAGGGAAAATACTCTTTTAGATTAGGCTTCTTTCTCTTCTTTTGACTGCAACCTGAATGTGAACTGGACCTACCTGAATAAATGTAAGGCCTCGGTCACACAGGAGGTTTTGGCCCGCAAGAGGGACGGATTGGGGGCACAGCAAACGGGCATGATCACGCCGCAACATCTGGGAAGCGGCATGCACCCGTCCCTGATCTGTCCCTTCAGGCCAAAAATGCACATTAAGAAAACCCTAGGAAAGAGTAGTGCCAACCTGAAACGCCGCAGCAAGCGCGGCCGTTGGATTGCCGGCGCACCCGTCTTCAGGATCATTTGAGGCTCCTGGCCGAACTGCGCATGCACACACATGCACAGCCTGCTGCCTCACTCTCCCTTCAGTGGCCTCCCTCCTCGGCATCTGATCGTGCCGGGGAAGAACTGCGCGGCGGCTCAGGGGATCTCTCTGATCCCTTCGCCGTGTGTCTCTTTTGGTGCGGCTCTAAAAAGTTGCACTTTGGCCATGCTCCCCCCCCACACCGTGTGGCAGGGGCCGTAGTTTTACAAACTATAAAACCATGGTTTTGTGTTATGCCTGAACCAAGACAGAGACACAGAGAAAGAGAGACTTCCCCCAAAATTGCTGGTTCTTGTGTGCCCATCCAGCAGGGTTTTCAGAGAACTTTCCTTAAACTACCTCCAGATATAGTTAGCATTGCACTGATCTATAAACGTGTCCCTCAGCCAAGACATCGTTCCTCTCTCTACGTCTTGACCAGTGTTCCCTCTAAGCCGAGTTAGTGTGAGCTAGCTCACAGTTTTTTAGCCTCTGGCTCACACATTTTTGTCTTAGCTCAGGAAGGATGGCTCCAGAGCAAACTAATTTATGTGACAGCCAAATCTCCTGCTCGCAACTTTAATGCCAGTAGCTC
>NW_015171025.1:4275-7652 GCF_001447785.1 Gekko japonicus | reverse complement strand
ACAGGGCTCCATAGCTTAGAGGGAACATTGGTCTTGACCTGAATTATGTTCTGTGCACCAATGCGTGAAATGGTAGCCAGTTCAGATATGGAAGGGCTGCTTCACGTGGCCTAACCAAAAATATTCAAATATTGCATTTTGTGTAGGGCAACGAGACCATATGTGAGGAGAGAACAGGATAGAGTTGCCAACCCCCAGGTGGGTGCAAAACAAAGAGAGAGATCATGGGATGGAAGTTTGGAAAGAAGTAAACAACCGTGATGTATGATGCCAAAAAAGTCTCCAAAGACCAGAAATTTCTTTTTCCAGCCTTTCAGTTTTACTGGAAGAAATTCAAACGCCATCAACACAACGGATCATGCATATTATCTCGTTTTGTGCATAACTTTTTCAAGGTGAGTAGCGTTGAAATGTGGAGCTGCGGTGGCTCAAGTGGTTAAGACGCTGAACTGCAGGCTGTGGAAGGTCAGTAGTTCAGCAGTTCGAGACCCGAGTGCGCCGCATGACGGAGTGAGCTCCCGTCTCTCGCTCCAGCTCCTGCCAACCTAGCGGTTCGAAAGCAAGAAATTGCAAGTAGATAAATAGGTACCACTTCGGTGGGAAGGTCACAGCGCTCCGTGCGCCTTGGTGTTTAGTCATGCCAGCCACATGACCACGGAAACGTCTTCGGACAGCGCTGGCTCTTCGGCTTGGAAACGGAGATGAGCACCGCAACCCTAGAGTCGGATTCGACTGGCTTTCGAGCACAGGGAACCTTTACCTTTACCTTTTTAACGTTGAAATACAATATTAATCCATTCGACAAACTCTCTAGTAGTATCTCATACTGACACTCATCAAAACCATTAGTGCATGATATCCCTGAGGTCCCTCTGCTCCCTGAACTCCACCCTCCGTGGGCTTCACACCCAAATCTCCAGGAACTTTAGAACCCAGAGTTGGCAACCATAAGAGGGCAATTGACCCACTCCCTGATCTGCTCTGAGCCCCTGACTGTACTCACATGTTGGGATTTTTGAAATCAACATTTGGCCATTTTAGAAATAAAAGATCCATCCTGTCAAATGATCATGCCCAAATCAAGGAGAGCAACATGGGCCCCTGTCACACGGGCAGGAAACTGCAGAGGAGAAGTGTGGCTGTTCGCCCCGGGGCAAACTAACATGCAGTAAAGCGATCAGACCTACTGTGGAGGTACTGTGGAGGTTCCATGGCAAGGGAGAGGTGCCGATCACAACACACGCCTGCGCGCAATGAAGAAGCGCGCGGCGAACTGGTTTTCTTTTTTTGTGTACACTACGAATGTGCATGCTCCGTTGGGTGCGTGTGCGCATCCACGGAGACGTGGGGGAAAAAAAACCTTTTCCGCAAGGGGACATGGGCGGGCGCCGTATACCACCGGAAACGCGATCAGACGCCCGCCCTTGCCCCGCAGTTTCTGGAAACTAGTACCTCCAAGGTACTAGTTTTTTGCTGCGCTTTTTCGGCAGGAAGCCTCAGTTGTGCCACGGAAGCGCTACGCTTCCCAGATGTGCTGGTGAGATCGCGACCGGAAACTCCGCTTGTCTTCCGTATCTCTTGCGTGGCTAATGTTGCGTGTGACCGCAGCCATGGATCAGTTTATGTGGAAAGTGGGCTCAAGTGCTTTCCTAGTGAGTTTCAGTAAACCCAGAATCCTTTTACTGAAAACTCCTAAAGGTAGGGTTGCCATCTCCAGCCTGGGTAACTCCTGGAGATTTGGGGGGCAGTGCCTGTGAAGGTGGGCGATCTCTGAAGCGGCCATTTTCTCCAGGGAAACTGCTCTCTGTAGTATGGAGTTCAGTTGTAATTCCAGGAGAACTCCAGAGCCCACCTGGGGGATGGCAGCCCTACCTGAAGACTACATGTGTAAATATGTGACACATGAAGAGATGACGATCCCTGTTGGTATACATTGTGATAAAATTCTTCCCTTCTCATTTAAAAACCCAGTAAAGGTTCCCTTGCTCGAAAGCCAGTCGAATCCGACTCTAGGGTTGCGGTGCTCATCTCTGTTTCAAAGCCGAAGAGCCAGCGCTGTCCGAAGACGTTACCGTGGTCATGTGGCCGGCATGACTAAACGCCAAGGCGCACGGAACGCTGTTACCTTCCCACTGAAGTGGTCCCTATTTATCTACTTGCAATTTCTTGCTTTCGAACTGCTAGGTACCCCTCATTTAAAAACCCAGCCAGTTTGGTGTAGTAATTAAGTGCACAGACTCTAATCTGAGAGAACCGGGTTTCATTCCCCACTCCTCCACTTGCACCTGCTGGATGACCTTGGGCAAGCCATAGTTCTGATAAGAGCTGTCCTTGAAAAAGAGCAGTTTCTTTCAGAGCTCTCTCAGCCCCACCCACCTCACAGGGTGTCTGTTGTGGGGAGGGGGAGGGAAAGGAGTTTGTAAGCCGCTCCGAGGCGTTCTGAGATTCCTTGGATAGTGAAGGGCGGGATATAAATCCAATCTCCTCCTCCTCCTTCTTCCCAAGAGTCCCCCCTCTGGAGAAGCCAGGAGAAGCGAATCTTCTTGACCACTGTCAAATCAGATGTGCACTGCAGCCAAGCATCATAACATGCCTCGCCCCCCCTTGCCCCCACCATGTAAGCATTTTACATTCCTCCCCACATTTGGGCACGTGTGGGCGCACAGTTGCGCTTGCGACAGCTGTGAGGATTCTGGAGGGGCTTAAACGGATTGAAACATTGCTCTGCCCTCTACTCATTATCCCACCTTGCTTCTGTTAGAGACGGTAGCACTGCGTAAAGGAATCGCAGGCCTGCATGCTGGCAAAATATCAGTGTTCGTCATAAACTCACTGCGAACTAATCTCTCCACGGAAATGTATTACCTCTGGCTTAGGCGACTGGAAGGCGGTCAATAGAGGGAAATTCCTGTCTCCCGATTCGGTGGACTTGAATTACACTCACATCCAAGCCTAATTTTCTTTTACTTTTTTATACACTGAAAATTTCAAACTAATAGAGTCCAATAGCCTTAGGAATGGCAGGCCCCCCTGGACATTGAGAGGGGATGAGGCAGAGTTGCCAGATACAGGACAGAAAACTCCTGGAGATTTGGGGATGGAGTCTGGGGAGGACAGGGACCTCGGTGGGGCACAAGGCCATAAAGTCCACCCACCAAAGCAGGCATTTTCTCCAGGGAAACTGATCTCTGTCATCTGGAGATGAGGTGTAATTCCACGGGAACCCCAGGTCTCACCTAGAGACTGGGATCCCTAAATAACCTTGAACCAGCAATTTTGGGGGAAGTCTCTCTTTCTCTGTGTCTCTGTCTTGGTTCAGGCATAACATGAAACCGTGGTTTTATAGTTTGTAAAACTACGGCCCCTGCCACACTGGG
>NW_015171025.1:2262-4237 GCF_001447785.1 Gekko japonicus | reverse complement strand
AAGAGCCCCCCGGCGGCGGGATCAGATAGATCCCTTGAGCCGCCACACAGTTCCTCCCCGGCACTATCAGATGCCGGGGAAGGAAGCCACTGGAGGGAGAGTGAGCCAGCCGGCTGTGCATGTGTGCGCATGCACAGTTCGGCCAGGAGCCTCGATTGCTCCTGCAGACGGGCGCGCCGGTGATCTCACGGCTGTGCTTGCTGCGGCGTTTCAGGTAAGTCATGCTCTTTTGCAGATTCTTTTTTATGCGCATTTTCGGCCTGAAGGGCCGGATCGGGGACGGGTGTGCGCCGCTTCCCAGATGTTGCGGTGTGATCGCGCCCATTTGCTGCGCCCCCGATCTGTCCCTCTTCCGGCCCTAAACCTCCCGTGTGACCGGGGCCTGCAATCCATTCACCAGCAATCACTCAAATCCCAATTTGCCTAACTAAGGCTGCGATCACACACGCCTTTAGATCCAACATAGGTGCGAATGCCTGATGGATCAGACAGCAACATCTGGGAAGCGTCCCTCAGTCGTAGACAACCCGTGCTGCTCCGCTATGGAAGTGGAGTTAAAAGACACCGGGGAAAGTCCGGTAGTAAATGGGTTCCAATGGGCCACAGATGGACTTTCCCCTGTCTGCACAAGCACACTCTTATGCTGTTGGGATGGTCTGATCAGGCCATAAGAACATCAGAGATGCCAATGTTGGATCAGGCCAAAGGCCCATCCTGTCCAACACTCTGTGTCACACAGTGGCCAGAAATACCAGGTGCCATCAGAAGGTCCAGCAGTGGGGCCAGGACATTAGAAGCCCTCCCACTGTTGCCTCCCCCCAAGCACCAAGAAGACAGAGCATCACTTCCCCAGAGCCCCTATCTATACCTTGTGGCTAATAGCCACTGATGGACCTCTGCTCCATATGCTTATCTAATTCCCTTTTGAAGCCGTCCATGCTTGTAGCTGCCACCACCTCCTGTGGCAGTGAATTCCATGTGTTAATCACTCTTTGGGTGAAGAAGTACTTCCTTTTATCCATTCTAACCCGACCGCTCAGCAGTTTCATGGAGTGCCCACGAGTTCTTGTATTGTGAGAAAGGGAGAAAAAGCCATCCCGGCTTGGTGCCATTCTCTTCCCCCTCTTCGCAGCATGCGCATCGTCGCACACTCCATAGGGGGCCCTCGGTGCAGAGCTGTGATTCCTCGCTTATGCGCATGGGAAGCAAATGGCCAAAACAAACCCGACTCACCCGCCGTTGCGTCTGATCACGCGGTGACAGGCTGCACCCACAGCTACGAAGGGAGGTGTGATCTCGCCACCGCGTGCCAAATTCCTCTGGAGAAGACAGTCTGGCTCCCCCTCTGCGAGTGCTGGCTTCACCTTTGTTCTGGTTGGACAACGAGATTGTCTGTTTGATTGGCTATCGCTGGATTTAATGGTTAATGGAAGGAAATGCATAGAAAAGGACGTCTGGAAAACGTTAACTTCCCTCGATCTTACGTTCCAGGTTCCTATGCAGTATTGTTCTTCGTCGCATCAGACTTTCCTTTCACCATCGGACACATCCACAGCTGAGCGTCCTTTCGGCTTTGGCCCACTCTGACTGTTCCCTGGAAGGCCAGATACTGAAGCTGAAGCTCAAATACTTTGCCCGCCCAATGAGAGGGGAGCTCTCACTGGAGAAGACCCTGATGCTGGGAAAGATTGAAGGTCAAAGAAGACGGGAACGGCAGAAGATGAGATGGTTAGACAGTGTTATCGATGCAACGAACATGAAATTGAGCAAACTCCAGAGGACGGCGGAAGACAGGAGGGCCTGGCGTGATGTGGTCCATGGGGTCGCGAAGAGTCAGACGCGACTGAACAACAACAAAAACCAGAGTCCATGTGACTGCTAAGTAGTTGTCACCATAGAATCGTAGAGCTGGAAGGGACCTCCAGGGTCATCTAGTTCAACCCCCTGCACAATGCAGGAAATCCACAAATACCTC
>NW_015171025.1:0-1555 GCF_001447785.1 Gekko japonicus | reverse complement strand
CCCTCCTGCAGATTTTCAGGTATGTAGTCGTGTTTTGTAGGGGGGGGTTATCCGCATCTTCGGACGGAAGAGACAGATCGGGGACGCATGCGCGCCACTTCCCAGATGTTGCGGTGTGATTGCGCCCACTTGCTGCACCCCCAATCCGTTCCTCTCGCGGATCAAAGCCTCCCGTGTGACCGGGGCCCTTAATGCTCTGATTAAGGATAATATTGCTTGTTTGCTCTGACTGGAATGCTACAAACCCTGTATGGGAAGAAGGGGAATTGCTTCACACGGGAAAAATGTGACGACCTTCCCGAGTCCCAGACTATAGTCTGAGTCATGCGGTTAACCTGCTAAGAATAATTTAGTCTGTTCTATGTGAAATAAATAACAGGAACTTTCTAGCTGAACGCTTGCATTATGGAATTGATCAATATATTCAGAATGAAATTTACAGCATGTTAATGAATGGTAAGGGAAATATCCAGCCATATAAGGAAAACAACGATAAGTCTGTAATTTCTTTAAGAATGCGGTTTTAGGTGTGAACTCTTGACTCCGACCAATGGGGTCCAGAAAAGGGCGGGTTTTTTTCTTTCTTTCCATACAACGGGACATAGACTATTTAAGTGTGTTTTGTTGAATTGTTTGGTGTGTTCAGTTCTTTTGAGCTGTGCACCACATGCTTGCAAGAGTGTAATCAAATAAAAGATTATTCTGCTTCATCGAAAAGGTCTGTCTCCAGAAGTTCTTTCTTGGTAAGAACAAATTGCATTTCTCACACTTTCCCCACACAGTGACCAACCAGTTCCTCTGGAGGGCCAACAACAGGGCATGGAGACTGAGGCCTTCCCCTGATGTTGCCTCCATTTAAGAGGTTGGTGGGGTTTTTTTGGGTTTTTCAAGTACAGAACTCACTGCCTTATCTGCCTTGCTGGAGATGCAGTGAGGGACAAAACACTTTGCTCACAAAACCTGAAATTTAATGAAATAATACTGCTTTCCTAGTATGTGGATCACAGCTAGCAGCCTCCCCGATGCAAGAAAATGCTTTGCCTACGGCCGCAGGAATCAGTACTTGAGAGAGAATTCTTCACGGTCAGGCCTGCAAAACGCGTGACTCTTTAAACTGACCATGCCGCCCCCCTGCCATCTATAGCCAAGTGTCAGGGTCTTGATAAATCTCGTTTTCCTTCCTTGCTGTTGGGGACAGATTTGGGAGCTAAAGTGGAGGGGGGGGAGCGGCGGTCCAGCACGGCTCAGCAGGGAGTCACAAAAGCAGACCGTGACTTGCCATTTGAAGTACGGTGAACAGTTCCGGTCTCCGTATCTCAAAAAAGCACATTGCAGAGCTGGAAAAAGTGCAGAGGAGGGCAACCAAGATGTTAGGGGGTTGGAGCACCTTCCCTATGTGGAAAGGCTGGTGAGCCTGGGCCTTTTCAGTTTAGAAAATAGAAGACTAAGGAGGAACATGATAGAAGTTTATAAAACTATGCATGGGACGGAGAGAGTCGACAAAGAGAATTTTTCCCCTCCTCTCTCAAAACACTAGAACTCGAGAGCATCCAAT
>NW_015171024.1:87529-89576 GCF_001447785.1 Gekko japonicus | reverse complement strand
AGGGTGGGAGGGGAGGGGGAGGGGAGGGAAGTGTGGGCAGGATTCCTTGCTGGAGAGGCTGCACCCTTGAACTCGGCCATGGGTAGCGAAGGAAGTTAGAAGTGCTTGATCCACGCCAGGGAGCCTGCTCCTCTATTTTTATTTTATGACTTTTGTGATGTCAGAAGTGATGTCATTCCTCCCCAGTGCCGCCACCCCCCCAAAAAAATCATCCAGCTATAAGGCTGGGCCAAACGAAGGGTCTTCCCAAGGGTAGTTTCTGGCGCTGCTGTTCCTGCCTGCTTCAGATGTTCCGTTTCCTTGCTACTGCTGCTTGCTCCAGCCCTATTTGGTGCAATCATAGCTCCCAGTCTGTGTGTATGTGAGGCCACAAGTGGTTGAAGTGGAGGGCAATAGTGGGTGAGATGGTTATACTTTGGTAGGACACAGGGGAGAAATGTCAGGACCAACCCATGCTGGACTAATTGTCTCTGAAGGCTGGGAAAGCCACCATTTATGGAGAGCCAAGAATGCTCGGTAGGACCGCCTCTGATCCTATCTCTGGAAGATTATACAGGATGAGGAATCCCTTCTGATAGCCAAGACCAAATCCATTAAGGTCTTTCAAGATCGACTGTAATATTTGGAATGGTGCCCAGAAAGGGACTGGTAACCAGCACAGTTCTTTATGGGTAGATGTGATATGAACAGGGCTATTTTGGGGCAGGAACGCACAGGAACGGAGTCCCAGCTGGCTCCCAAGTTGGCCACGCCCAGCAGGAACTCATTAGCATAATAGGCCACACCCAACAGCAGGAACTCATTAGGATTGGCTACATTAGGGGTGTGTGGCCTAACATGCAAAGGAGTTCCTGCAACAAAAAAAGCCCTGGGTGTTGACAACAAACAAAGTAAACAGAATAAGAAGCAAAAGGTGGGTGTGGCTGGATGAGCACACTTCTGGTAACATGGGGGTGCGGCCTAATATGCTAATGAGCTGTGCTGTCAGGGGTGTGTGGCCTAATATGCTAATGAGTTTTTGCTGCTGGGTGTGGCCTATTATGCTAATGAGTTCCTGCTGGACTTTTTCTACAAAAAAAGCCCTGGATATGAATACCAGTTGATGCTTACCGCAAGGGCCTTCACGTGCCATCCTGAGTAGAAGATGTAACTCTGTTTCAGGTGGTACTGTTAGACATTGTCCAAGATCTTAGTCCTGGCTGCCCGACACACCTGTGTGGCACATTTCTCCAGCCCGTGTATAAAGCTGGTAGCTGGTAGCAGCAACTCAAAAAAAGTGCCATTTGCGTTTTATTATTTTTTACTAGATGCACGATTGGCTCACAAATGTGCCCGCACGTCTTTAAGGAACAAATGCAGCTCAGAGAATGCGTGTGGCAGGCCTGTGCCAACATCTGGCTGTGCGCATGTACATGGCGGATCCAGCTGTTTGAATGTGATAGCATGAAATAGGCCTATTTTTAAAAGGAGGAAATTGTCGTTAAGAGCATATCTGCTGAAAGCAGGTAATTTTAATTATCTCCGATAGTTAGAAGCCATGAATAATTTATTACCCGAAGAACTGTACTTCTCCGGGTTTCCCCCCCCCCGCCTCTCCAGTCTTTTAATCCTGATGAGACTTGATAATATAAATTGGAGTCCCAAGTGCTTCTCGATGTGAACTGTTAACTCCAGAGCTAATGGGGGGGAAACTACAGATTTATGCACGGAACTCCTGAGCAGCACACCTACGTGGTCCCACTACTCTTCCTTCCGTCAAATTCCTCCTCCAAGCTCATCTCTTTGGTGAAACTTTTTTGGCTTTAAACCCAAATCTGTGCGTATTTCCTTCTTAATAAGTTTTAATGGGTTCAGTGGAATGTTGCCTGTTATCTGGATATCAGGTACAATCCCAAATGGATAAAAAAGAAGAGACCAATGTAAACTGCTTTGGGTTCTCAATAGGAAGAAAGGCCGGTAATAAAGAAAGTAAATAAGTAAGAGGAAGAGAAGAAGAAGAAGAAGAAGAAGAAGAAGAAGAAGAAGAAGAAGAAGAAGAAGAAGAAGA
>NW_015171024.1:59615-86580 GCF_001447785.1 Gekko japonicus | reverse complement strand
CTTACAGACTCCTTTCCCTTCCCCTCCCCACAAAGAACACCCTGTAAGGTAGGCGGGGCTGAGAGAGCTCTGAGAGAACCTGCTCGTGGGAGAACAGCTCTGAAAGAACTTGTAACTGACCCAAGGTCAGACCAGCAGCTGCATGTGGAGGAGTGGGGAATCAAACCCAGTTCTCCCAGATTAGACTCTGCACTCCTAACCATGACACCAAACTGGCTCCAGAACAGGGGAATAAATGCCTCACACTCTCCAGGATGAGCAAGCTAGTACTGGGGACCAGTAACTTGTGGCCACTGGGTCATGTTCACACAAGCAATCAACTAAGCCATGAAATCCTAAGGCTACTTTCCTGGGAGTAAGCCCCACTAAATAACATGACACTTAGTTCTGAGTAGACTTGCTTTGGCTTACTCCCAAGAAGTACCAGCGGACTCCTCCGTTATCACTCCAGAGATAAAGCAGGACTGAAGAGGGATTGTTGGCTTATTAATAGTTTGAGATTTCTGCATATTTCATACTTTAGAAAATATTTTTTAAAAAGGAATTGAGAATAATACGCTCTTAAACTACTGACCTTGTATTCTGAGGGAAAGATACTAAAGCCCTTCTTACAATCTCCAGGAGGATTAGAAATTTCAATTTGAAAGATTGAAGAGCTCCTAAAAGTTAAGAAATGGGCAAATGATTTTAAATCAATCTGCGCCGTACAACCCCCCAAACTCATATAACTCCTAATACGAGGCAGCTATAAAAAAGAAAGTGAAACACTCCAATAAAATGAAATCAATGCGCACAGTGTGGAGCCAGCTAATGGCTTCTGAAACAGAGAGGTTATGAAATATTTCCAGATTGACAGGAATCGCAACTAATTGAAATGACCTATTCGTACAATGTATGCCTCTAAATTGCTTTCTAAAGCTGCCCATCAAAAAGAGAGAGAGAGAGAGAGAGAGAGACAGGCTACCCCCCCCAACTTACGTCTCTAATTGTGACTCATTATTTTATGTTGGCTTTTTGATGCGATCCAGCGCATAACCTGCTGTGATGTGCCACTTTTTGAAAATAACCAAAAAAATCCCTTTACGCTGAAAGGGGCTCCTCTTGGAACACACAAAATAGCAAATGTACAGCTAAAGATTCTTAAAAAAACAACAGTATCCAAATAGGATAATTGTCAGACTTAAAATGGCCCATTCCCAGTGTAGTAAATAGCTTGATTTCCAACATCCCCCCTATTGGGATATTTGGTTAATATGGCAGAGTTTTCCTCAGTCATAGAAGCATGATACTGAGTGCAGGAAATCTATCTCCCAAGAAATATATTGCAAAAAAAGTAAACTTTCATTTATCCAAGTAGATCCAGTTCACATTCAGGCTGTGCTCAAAAGAAGAGAAAGAAGCCTCATCTACAGAGTCCTTTCCCTATCACAAATGGCCAGCTTGTCTACAGAAGAGACCTGGGGCGATTTCTCACTAGAGCTGCCTCGCAGCACAGCGATGTTTGCCCCGACACAAAACATTCAATTTCACATCCGAAGCTCCAGCCCTGAGTCAAATGCAGCCCCGCAGCCTCGGGTGTGAAATTGACATGTTTGTGTTGGGGCAAACAGCGCTGTGCTGCGAGGCAGCTCTAGTGAGAAATCACCTCTGGAGAGACATGTGCCTCCATGGAAGGCCATGTGAGTTGAGTGAGAGGACAAAGGGAGAGAGAGGAGGAGTCAGAGGGCAGCTCGCAGGTTAAGGCAAAGAGAGGCAACCCATTCACAGAGATAACACCTACACACAGAGTGATGTTGCCTCCCCCCCTCCCCAAATGTCCAGGTATGCTGAGTCGCACACTCCAATGGCCCCAATATTCTGTTGTCTTGAGAGATTCTTAGTAGTCTTTGTCGTTGCTGTTTTTATTGTGGGTGTCGCTTTCCTCATCCTCTCAACAGCGACCAAGTGAAGAACGTGCCATTCCAAATCAAATTCAAAATTATAACACCTGCTGAATGAATAGACTACAGCAGGACAGATAGTTAGGGAAGGCCTCGGGAGGAATGCATGCAGGAGAGCCAGTCTGGCGTAGTGGTTGAGTGCACGGACTCTAATTTGGGAGAACCGGGTTTGATTGTTTGATTCCCCACTCCTCTACTAGCACCTGGCTGGATGACCTTGGGCAAGCCGTGGTTCTGATAAGAGCTGTCCTTGAAAAAGAGCAGTCTCTGTCAGAGCTCTCTCAGCCCCACCGACCTCACAGGGTGTCTGTTGTGGGGAGGGGGAGGGGAAGGAGTTTGTAAGCCGCTCTGGGACACCTTTGGGTAGTGAAGGGCGGTGTATAAATCCAATCTTATTGGTACCTGGTAGGCATTCCCCTCCCCCAGTACTGTGTGGCCCTAGTTAGAAGTGTTAACTAAACTATGTAAACCGCTTAAAGCCCTTCGGGGTCGAGCGGTCTAGAAATCGAAAGCAAAATAAATAAATCTCTTATCTTGTCTTCTTCTTCTTCTATTTTTCATCTCACTTTTCTCTCCAATGGAGACCCAAAAGTGTCTTGCAAAAAAGACCACTACGGTTTCCACAAGCAGTTTAAATAAAATTCAAATTCAAATCAAAGGCAGTGTAAACAAATAAACAAGATGGAGGGACCCCAAAGGTACACAAAACACCCTGGGCTGGATTGGCATTCACCATCAGGGCCACATCCTTTTCCACACTAGACCTTAAATCCTGGTTCAGCCCTGTCTCCGAACTTGCATTCTACACGACACACGAGTTGACCCCTGTAATTTTCTCCGGGCATTTTTTTGTTTCCGCATTACATTGCACCTCTGAGGTACCTCCCATCCCTAAACTCTACCCTCCCCGAGCTCTACCTCCCACTTCCCCAGGAATTTATCCACTTGGAGGGCAGAGTCTATGGCATCACACCCCACGGAGCTTCTTCCATCCTCAAACTTTGCCCGTCGCAGTCACCACCCTCAGTTCTCCCAAGCCGGAGTTGGAAATCCTAGTAGACGCTCTACACCAGGGTTGCCAGCTCTGGGTTGGGAAACACCTGGAGATTTTGGGAGTGGCGCCTGAGGAGGACAGGGCTTGGGGAGCGGAGGAACACCTCAGCAGGGTGTACTGCCATACAGTCCGCTCTCCAAAGGAGCACTTGGAAGGTTCGGCTGTAATAGCAGGAGGTCTCCAAATGCCACCCGGAGGCTGGCATTCCCATTCTACACTCATGCCCAGGGCCTGATGGGCCTTCAGGGGCTTTCTGGACCCCAGAGCTGCCAACTGCTGGCCGCAATCCCAGTTGCTATGCAACAGACACATTCGTTTTCCTCCGATGACTGACCAAAGAGGCAATGGAGACAGAGGGTGTGGTCAGACAGGGTAGGTTGCTGGGGCAGTAAATCGGCTCTAAAGAAGCCGTTTGAGTTTGGGGTGCTTTGCGCCGATCACACAGCAGCCGCTAAAAATGAGATCCGTGACCTCCGGGATCTCGGCCAGTTCCGGAAAGCGGCGAAGACGGAGTTGTTCCGCCAAGTGTTTAATAACTTAGACCAAGCATGAAAGCACTTTATGGCTGCCGCCGTGAGTATGTTGTACTGTATGTAAATTCTGATTTTAGTGCATTGTATAGACTGTTTTAGAGGTATTGTTTTGTTGGTTTTATTGTTGTAAGCCGCCCTGAGCCGCTTCGGCGGGAGGGCGGGATAAAAATAAAATCAAATAAATAAATAAATAAACTGGCCTCATAATGCTGTAGGCCCATGGTCGGTCATTCACATCAGTGGAATTCACTTTCCCACGCTTCCTCGCCCAAACACCAGGCTTTGCATGCACGTGTGTGCTTCCATGCAGGAGCGCCACAGGGAGCTGATGGGGGTGCTGAAGCGCACTTTGGGGTAGGGCTGGAGAGGGGGGGAAAGGGTGCACTGGGAACAAAGAGGAATGATCACACTGCTCATGCATGTCCATGGCGTGCCCGGGCGATCAGGCACCTGGAAACTCACCATGGAAGCACCTTCCTGAGGTTGCCACCAGATGCGGACTCTAATCTGGGAGAACCGGGTTTGTTTCCCCACTCCTCCACTTGCAGCTGCTGGATGACCTTGGGCAAGCCATAGTTCTGTCAGAGCTGTCCTTGAAAGAGCAGTTTCTGTCAGAGCTCTCTCAGCTTCTCCTACCTCACAGGCAGGGCCGGCTCACTCACTAGGCAAACTAGGCATTCACCTAGAGCGCCCCAGCCCTTAGGGGCACCAAACTGCACCCACCAAAAGCGCCCCTGCTGACTCTGACGGGGGGCACGGGGGGCGCCAGAAGGGATCCTCACCTAGGGTACAAAATATGCTGGGGCCGGCCCTGCTCACAGGGTGTCTGTTGTGGGGAGGTGAAGGGAAAGGAGTTTGTAAGTCACTCAGAGACTCTGAGTGAAGGGTGGGGTATAAATCCAATCTCTTCTTCTTCTTCTCTTCTAATCCTTATGGGAGTTGTTTTAGCATGAGGTAGGGAAGAGTGGGGCACAGGAGCCAGATGTGTGTGTTTGATCACACCCATTTGATCTGGAGGTGAGGGGTGGCTATGTTGGGCCAAGCTGCTCACGTAATCACACCCAGAGAATGCCTGCTGACTGTCGCCTTGCTCAGAAGCAATCCCATGGCAGCTCCCACCACTGGTCCTGGTATAATTTCTGCTTTAAAGAACAAAAAGAGGGGAGAGTTTTTCAGCCTATTGGACTGCCCGTGAACCATGTGCACCTGTCTTTTTGAGGGGTTTTATATTTTTTTTAAAAAAGTTCTCCAACACTGAATGGAAACAGAAATACCCAAAAGGATTCCAAAGAAATGAAAAACAGTTCAGGTTGTGAGCAAGTGACGGAATATCAGATTATCCCGATTGTGCCGTTTGTGGCTTTGGGCGCTTCTCGGGAGCAAGTGAGTTAGTATTTAAAAAAAAAAAACATTGGAAGAGGATTTAATACAAGCAACCATCAGTCAAGGTCACACTTGATCTGTGTTCCCCGAGGTGCTTACAGACTACTTTCAATGGATTCAAATGATGGGCCAGATCATTAAGCGAGCTGACTGATTCACTCAGTCCTGCTATTAATAAAGAACTGCTCTCCGAGTTCCCCCCCACCGCGCATGCATGCACGGCTGTACCGATAACCAGAATTTATGTGGGCCTCAACAGTTCAATGCCAGCATGTGTGGCTTGGAAACAGTCAGGAGTTGAAGTTTATTAATACGGAGGGAAGAGTTTAGTTTTTCATTAGGGTGCTCTCGAGCCATCTCCGTGTAATACGCCACGTGTGTGGGACCCTGAAAAATCAAATATTTTATCTTCATCTGAGGGGAAGATGTTTCTTGGCAGTGACGTACAGCGTATTATAACTCAATGAAGCAAAGGCTTCTCAGGTATCCTTCGATGAATTGTTTAAATTCCTCCTTTCCTCTCATGATGCCATTGTTTTCACACTTCAGGATGTGGGGCCCTCAGAAGAGGACTTCTAGGCAGAAGCCCGGGGCTTCAGCTCATGGGCTCAGTTAGGGACCCCAACTCGATACGTTTCAGTTTGCCCTGTTTTCATTGCTATTGGTTATTCTTTTGTGACTTTCCTGTGGTGATTGTTGCAATTCAGAGACATGTCATTACAGAACCATAGTAGGGATGGCAGATTTAGGTGGGGCCTGGGGATCCCCCGGAATTACAGCTCGTCTCCAGACTACAGAGATCAGCTCCCCTGGAGAAAATGGATATCTTGGAGGCTGGATTCTATGACATTTTACCCCACAAGGGTCCCTGTTCTCCCCAGGCTCCACCCCCAAATCTCCAGGAGTTTCACAAGTCTACCCCCAACTTCCGTCAGTGGCCAAGGGGAACCTGGCAACTCTACCATAGAGGATGGGAGTTGATAGAGGATCCCTGCAGGCTAGGGGGGAGGATCTGCAGAGAGTATGAGTCAAAGAACATTCAAGGGAGCTAGGAGAATGCTGTGAGTTTTTGGCAATAAACTTTTACATTCCCTTTTAGTCTGGTGTGTCCCTCATATGATTGAACCCTAACATTACTTTCCCTATCTCTCAGCTTCATATTTATCTACGTTTCCTCCAAAGAGCTCTGGGTGGTATATGTGGTTTCTTCCTTCCCAGTTTAGATAAGAGGATGATCCGACTGCAACATCTGTCACTCCACTGATCACCAGGGTCAATTCAGCTGATCTCGATCTAAGTAGCTGGGGGTTCTCTTCCTCTCTCGCCTCTCCATGTGAGTCCCCTTTGAAGCTGCACATTCAGCAGAAGAGGTGGACCATCCCAGAGAGAAGAGGAAACAGATCTCTGTGTTCTGAGGAGTGAATGAGTGGCCAAGGTCTCAGGATAAGTTTCACGATAAGTAGGGATTTGAATCTGGGTGTCCTTAGCTGTAGGCCAGCACTCTCACCTCTCCACCATCCTAAATTGTAAAATTATTTAGAGCTTTCCCACTTTCTCATTTCCCTTGTACATTCCTGCATCATGCGGCATCCGGGTCTCGAACTGCTGAACTACTGACCTTCCACAGCCTGCAGTTCAGCATCTTTACCACTTGAGCCACCCGTGAAAAAGCCCAGTGAGACTAACCTCATCTCTATGGGCAAGAGCATGGGGATCAGGAATAGGGTCCTAACTTCAAGCCATCATTACAGTAGAAGAGAAGGGGAAACAAGATGAAATTAAATCCTATCGTGTGCCCGTCAGATTAATATTAGGTTATTTGGGCGATTCAGTCCCCTTGGTTTAGTTGAAGCAGAGATGATAAAAAGAAACCCGACTATAATCTCATCTTCCACACGGTCTTGGGACAGCTTCCAACAGAGCCCTTGGGTGAGATGTCATCTCCTTTTCTAGAACAGTGACCTTTTAAAAAATCCCAGCCTTGAAACATGATGTCGACAGAGCTCATGGAGTGTTGTAAGATTTGTGGAACGTGTGTCATTTCTGCAGATTAATCCTGTAGCTTGAATAGGAGGCAGTGAGGCTGCATGTTAAACAAGCCAAAGCAGGGAGGAAGGCATGCATCGAGAGACTCCTGGCTCCATTCACAAATGGACTCTGTGTTTAGTATCACAGTTTGGGCTATCGATTCATTGACAGAATGAGAGAAACTCCTTTGATGGGTAATGCCGGATGCCCAACATCAGCAAAACCTCTAACAGCAGAACTGGATGTACAGCTGACAAGGGACCAGTGTTCCCTCTAAGCTGAGTTAGTGTGAGCTAGCTCATAGTTTTTCAGCCTTCGGCTAACACATCTTTTTCCTAGCTCAGGAAGGATGGCTCCAGAGTAAATGAATTTATGCAGTTGCCAAATTGCTTGCTCACAACTTTAATGCCAGGAGCTCACAATGTAAAATTTTTGCTCGCAAGACTCCACAGCTTAGAGGGAACTTTGCAAGGGACTGCTGCTGAAAATGGCATCCCTGCGTCTCCACTTTCCTCTTTCTCCCAGTAATGTCTAGTGACAAAAGGTGCTGCGACGTCAACCATTTCCACAGTAGTGAAATTCCCTGCATTGACATTTTTAGAACTGTGCGCTATGTGAAATTTTCCACAATAGATTTTTCCTCACCGGGTGCAAACCCGAAGTTTTCTCCTTCTTGCCCCGCGTTTTCAAAGCTCACTAAAACCGGGGATTCTGACAACACGGGGTAAGAAGGAGAAAGCTTCGGTTTTGCACCTGATGTGGAATAAATCTGCAGCCGAAAATGTCACACTACACACAGTTTTAAAAATGTCAACGTGAGGGATTTCACTACTGTGGAAATGGTCAGTTTCCTGCCCCTGCAAACAGCGAGCCATGAAGCAGATGAATGGAATGCAGAGCATAATTTAGTATAACTAGACATTATCAGGAGAGAGCAGAGAAGGAGATGGTGACCTGTCGTGTTTGGTGTCGACTATAGAAGTGATGTAGCGTCTAGTTTCAGTCTCAATATCAAATGGCCGAGATATGTAGCGACATGCATTTAATGGTATCTGCATCTAGCATTTGCTCTGCTGTTTTACCAAACCCAGGCTGGAACAGAAATTCCCTTCTGCATTGCACGCCACTTTCACTTTAACTGATGGCCGGATTTTATGGAAGTGTCCAGGCTGCATGCCGCTTTCACTTTGTTTGATCTCTTGTTTTATGGTAGCCATCTGCATAGATTTATGGCCGTTTTATGGCCATTCAGCAGGGCTGACTCTGCAGTCAGTAGGGCATTGACATGGGGTATCTGAATGTGGTTTTGAGCCACATCTTTTTCTGTTCCACTGTGGGTTTGGCAAGACAGCAGTGCAAACGCTAGATGCAGATTGGACCTTAATGTGAACAAAGTACAATTGCCTCAGTTTAGTAATTTTAACCTTTCGGAAGAGTTCAGGCTTGATTTGATCCAGAAAGCTGTTATCTACCATATATTTAATAGCAATGGGTAACCACATATTTAATAGCAATGGGAAAATTTTTAGGGCTGCAGGGACATAGGAGCCACTTTTGACCTGAAAGAATCTTAGAATTGCGTTCCTGGATCTCTCAGCACGGTCTGCCGTCAAGTTACAGTGAGCTATCATATGCCCATTCTCTTGAAATACAACCCCTAGGTACATAAGCTTATTAACCTGCTCAATTTTGTTCCCATTCATTGGCCGACTTTTCTTTTTCAGTCGTTTGCCAAATACCATTACTTTTGTTTTTCCGTAATTAATTGTAAGTTGTTCTTTATTGCAATATGTCGAGAAACTGTCTAATGCCCTCTGCAAACCTACTGGAGTTCTTGCTAATAACAGTGCATCATCTGCATGTAGCAGTAATGTTAGGTGGCGTACAACTAATTTCAGTGGATGACACTTTAGGTCCGTCAAATATTTAATCATGTCGCTGATGTTAAAATTGAATAGTGCAGAAGCAAGAAGGCAGCCCTGTCTGACTCCTTTAAAAGTTCTAACTGGGTCAGTAAGAGGCCCATGTTTATTATATCTCACCCTAAGGGAAGATTTCTCATGGAGGGCACGTATAAGAAACAGAAATCTTTTGTTAATCGTGGCAAGTCCTAGTTTCTGCCATAATCTCTGCTGTGATATTGAATCAAAAGCTGCCTTCAAATCAATGGAGGTGGCACAGATCAGGCCCCCGGAGGGCTTCTATCAGGCCCACAGTGGGACTGGCTGTCTTCTGCTGCTTCTTCTAGTTCTGCTGCTGCTGCGTCATCGTAGGTTTGCAGCTTACAGATACACACCTGAACAGCATACTCAAGACGGCAACAGCACAGGCATTTTGATGCAATGATTCAGAGGAAGATGTGTCAGTTATCACTGTTAAATAAACAAAACATTGCAAGAGTGCTGATGTTTTAAGCACATTTTTATTTTAAGTAAAGAAACCCGCTTTGCGTTTGTGTCCTTTATAAAGTTTATATCTCCGCTACCTGGCATTACATTTTATGACACACATGGCCTGGCCCAACTATTTATTTATTTATTAATTTATTTATTTATTTCGATTTATAGCCCGCCCTCCCCACAAAAGTGGGCTCAGGGCGGGTCACAGACAGGCATACGCCCGCACATAAAAACATTTAAAAACCATATAAAACATTATACAACATTACAAAATTACATATATAAAGTGCTCCAGATATTCCGCAAAGATGATGAACTTTTAGGACTTCAGGAGGAATGCCATCCTGACCTGGAGCCTTTCCATTTTTTAAATGAGCTATATGTGATTTAATTTCTTAGTGGCTAACCAGAGGCCTTAAAGGAAGGTCCCCCTTCATATCAGGAAAAGGGGTCTCAATACAGTCCTCATATAAATTCTGAAAAAAGGAAATCCATATATCAGGGGTAATATGCAGATCTAAGGGGGAGATTGTCCTAACACTCCTTACGTTAACAAGTCTCAAAAAAAGTGATGAGTCTTTTTGTTTCGCAGCCTGGATGAAGTCCTTCCATAGTCTTCTACCATACTCTTTTTTTTTTACAATGATGCTTTTATATAGTTTCTTGGCACTCAGAAGAGCCCTCTGCACCTCTACTCTATTCCCATGGTCCATAATTAAAGTCTGAGCATATAGGGAGTTCATTTCTTTTCTTGTGTGAGTGCATTCCTTATCGAACCAAGGTTTAGAGTTTCTGTGTAATTGGTATAATTTCCTGTTAGCTGGTTCGGTGAAAATATTGGAAAGTTCGTTTAACAGATCCTGGTAGAAAATTAGGGGATCTTGGAGGGTATTTATATTTACGATTGATGTAACGTATCTCTGAGATATTTCAGAGTTCAGAAATTCCTTGATTTTACTACCTAACTTTTCTGTCCACTTAATTATTTTACCTGTGTGCTCAATCTTGCCTGAGTATACTGCTGCAGTCCGCTCCAGCTTGAGCGGAAGTATAACCTGCAGATGGAATGGTAAATGGTCTCCTTCCAAATAGGGGAGCACCTTAAAGTTATTTATCTTAGGTAACAGGGAATTACAAACCAACGTGTAATCAATGGAGCCAACCCTATTTCCTACCACATAAGAAAATTCCCCCGGAAAGCCACCATAAGAAGCACCATTTAGAATATGACGTTCCTGCTTACGTGTTAATTTGGCCAGAGACCAGCCAGTGAAATTTGCACCTTGATCTTTAGAAGATCTCTTAAATGGGAGTTGCACCAGTCTCTGTCCTCTATTATCTAAAAAGGAATTACATTTATTTGCTAAAAAGGTGTCATTATTCCCCATACGGGCATTTAAATCCCCCGCAAGTAGAATTTGAGCTTCAGGATGTTCTAATATTAGGTCCACTATATACCCCTCCAGTGCTAACCAATTTTCCTCTACTATGGACTTTTTTGTTACAGGAGGCAGGTAAGCATTGATAATAATCAGACTTCCCCTTTCCCAGTTGACCAATAAGGCCATTGCCAGGTGAGTCAACCTGGGTTTCAGTGTACATTTCACCCTTAAAGCTGTAGAAATAAAAATACCCAACCCTCCCATTAGTTTTCGTTATCCTTTTCCAGGAAGTACTTCTAAGGTGTAGGAATAGAAGCCATCCAATTCAAGGAGTTCAGTCAACTTGGTCTCCTGGAGGGTGATAATGTCAAATTCTTGCTGTAGAAAAGGCACAAGATAGTATATCTTGATAGATCTGTAAGTTTTATTACAAATAGACTTGTGTGTGTCATTGGTCTATGACTGTTATAAGAATAAGAAAATCCATATTAATTCATAAGGATATTATATTTAAAGCAGAAGATTTTTGCTCAGGCTCGCCGAATTAGACAGAAGAATAGGGTACAATTTAACAATTTTTAACTAACATAATAGTTTGTTTACAGTTACAACATGTATCTAATTAAAACGAATGTAATTAATGTTATATAACAATCGGAATGTTATGAATTTTCTGATCTCAGATCGTAATAAACTTGACTTGGACTTGGGTAGCTCTCCCAGGCAGATCAAAAGATCTTCTGGCACGGGGCAGGGCTCAGGTATATTTTTATAGGAACCTAGGGTAATCCCCTGGCTTGTGGGAAAATATTAAAAGTTACCAACAAGTATTCAGTGGTTTAGATATTTCCAGATCAGGGATAGGATAGAAACTTTTAAAAGAAAAGGCTCCTCCTTGTCCCTGTTTTCAGATTTTGAAACTATTTCTAAGAATTATGATGGGGGCTCAAGAGGCCTCTTCAATTTCTAGTATCCTCATAAAGATCTTCACAGAAAGCCAGACACTTGCACAGAAGAAATGGGAACTAGACCTTGGTAGGGAACTCTCACTTAAAGAATGGCACCAAGTTTGGAACACAGGTGCTCATTCCTCAAAAAAAATTAATATTCAGCTTCAAGCTTTTAAGATGCAGACCAGGTGGTACGACACTCCCTCCAGGTTACATAAGATAAATGAGGGTATCAGCCCATTGCTGGTGAGATTGCCCAAAAATCAACAAAGGCCCCTGTCACACATAAAGGTTTGGCCCGGGAGAGGGACGGATTGGGGCCGCAGCAAATGGGTGCAATCTGACCGCAACATCTGGGAAGCGGTGCGCACCCATCCCTGATCCGTCCCAACCCCCGATGAAACGCATCAAAAATGAACCACCTACCGAGGTGGTTCTTCCAGTGCGGCCACATCAAGGCCGGCCGTGGGATCGCCGGCGCGTACTTCTGCCAGCGCATCCCCGGCTCCTAGCTGAAACGTGCATGCTCAGACATGCACAGTTCAGCAGTCTCCCGTTCCCTACCGTGGCTTTCCCCGGCATCTGATCATGCCGGGGAGGGAATGTGTTGCAGCTCAGGAGATCAATGTGATCCCGCCACGGCGTGCCTATTTTGGTGCGGCTTTTAAAAGCTGCACTTTGCCCATCCTTTTTCCCCCCATGTGGCAGGGACCACAGTATCAAAAATATAGAACGCTTCACGAATTTGTGTGTCATTCTTGTGCAGGTGCCATGCTAATGACACGCAAATTCGTGAAGCGTTCCATCTTTTTGATACTTTGTAATCATCTGTGGCATGGTATTTGTTGACTTTGGGTATTTCCTACTTACAGTGGGTCCTATTTTGGTGGGATTGCCATGTCAACCAAGGATTCTGGCAAGATGTTCTAGCTAGAATTGTTAAAATGGTTGGCCAGGTCACCTCTCCTACCTTAAATCTAGTCCTCCTAAAACTGTGGTCTGACTGCACACCGAGAAAGGGTAAGAAGGCTATGATTTCCACCCTACTAGCAGTGGCAAGACGAGCCATTGCCTCCAAATGGAAAGCCAAGGAAGCACCAACCATAAAACTATGGTTTGATAAACTATGGGCACAATTTGTGATGATGCCAGATTGCTGATGGTCTAAACCCCCCACTCCTGTGATGATACAAACAGCACTTCTGTAGTTACCTGGCTCCTGATATTGCAATATTTAGCTGAAAATGAGATTATTTCATCTAATGTACACTATCAGGACTGGATTCATTTCTGAGTGTTTGGTAGTTAATTGTCTCTTGAGGGGGGGTATGAACAGGCTTAATGCCTTTAATAGTATTAATAGGTTACTTATCTTCCTATCGCCATATATGTGTTATTACTTCTTTCCTTTGCCTGTTTTTTTTGCGATGATAGATGTATTTTTGCATTATATTTAATAAATTTTAATTTTTAGAAAAGTTACCAACAGAAGAAGGAGAGAAGAGATTGGATTTATACCCCGCCCTTCACTACCCAAAGGAGTCTCAGAGAGGCTTACAAACTACCCCCCTGTGCATTAACAGATGTAGCATAAAGGAAACATACCTGTAGATTTGAGGGGTAGAGGCTGGGGAGGGCAGGATTTTGGGTGGGGAGGGACCTCAGCAGGGTATAATGCCATAGAATCTACTGCCCAAAGCAGCCATTGTCTCCAAGAGAACTGATCTGGGTCATCTGGACTTCAGTCATACAGGGGCCATCTCAGCAGGATATAAGGACACAGAGTCCACCATTTTCTCCAGGGGCACCAATCTCTGCCATCTGGAAAGCAGTTGTAATTCTGAGTGATCTTCAGCCCTCACCTGGAGATTTGCAACCATGGTTTCCCCCAACAGACACGAAGGGGAAATTTATTTTACCTCAGAACATCAACAGCAAACTGTTTAGAATGTTAGAGGGAAAGGCCAGTGAGGCCGCATATGCAAACAACCTCTGTGTTCCGAAGCAAAGGCGAATCAGGCCACATATGCAAATGACCTCTGTGTTCTGACTGGCTGTGGGGGGGAGAGGAAGAGCAAACTGTTTAGAATGTTGGAGGCAGGACTCAGGCAAAGCAGCCAGTGGATAGGGAGACCCTCTGAATGACAGATCAGAGAGCGAGCTGATTTTGGAGCATGTTGGAATGTTCAGGGGAGTCCATGACCAAAATAGAACTATATATACCAGAGGGTTCTGAATTACATGTATGTTTTTAAGTGACAAATGTATGTTTACTCCCCAATCCCCCATAGAAAATTCAGACTCATGCAGAGGAACTCCTTTAGGCACCACCAATGTCCTTTCCTCTTAGTCCACATCTGATCTGCCCCTGCTGGGCTAGGAATGCTACAATATGGTCACTCAATCCAAGCATAGTCCCCATAGCTTGGTGTCTCTGCTTTTCCCCAGAGATATGATGTGCTAGGGAGGAACAGGACACCGGAAGCTTCCAAATGAGTCACAGAGGACCCGGTTTTGAAATTTATGTTCTGGTTCCATTCAAGGACTCCTAACACAGCAGAAATGCAATAGGATGACATGGTGGAGAGGAAGGTTGATGCACTGGAATCTTATATATATAATCTTTTGCATATATTTAATCCCACGTTTGATGCATTACACCTTGGGAGTTGTAGTTCTCAGCTGGCCTTACTGTAACCATGGCAAAGGTAATGAGAACTACAGCTCCCAAGTTGGAAGTCCCAAGAGGCCATGGAGTCAGATAAAGAGGCGGGGAGTCGGCTAAACCATTAATCAGTTAAAGTGTTAAACAGGAAGCAGCTTTGGAATTGAAAGACCCTGCTGATGTCCCTCCGCACCCCAAACCCTGCCCTCCCCAGGCTCTACCCCTCAAATCCACTGGTATTTCCCCACTCAGAATTGGCAACCCTGTAACTGGCTACAGAACCACTTTCCAGACCCTTGGAACCCAGAATACATGGCATCTGGCTCTCCTCCTGTACTACCCACTTGGGGCAGCAAAGTGACTTTAGACAGCCCTGCCTTACAGCTAGATAGAAGGAAATAGATATGGCTCACTTCCGTCTATTTTCCCCTTCCCTCCACCTCCCCACCAGCCACAGCCGGGACACTCACCTGGAGCTTCTTTCCAGAGCTTGTTGTATTTCTCCCCACAATGGGCCTTACTCCTAGTACAAAACATAATTACCAGTGCTTCCTAATACTGCACATTTCATAATGTGCAAGCTTCACTAGATCCAAGTACAGACCACTGAGAAGACTTTGGCACGTATAACAGTGGAGAGCTGGTGAGATATAATGGCTAGCATGTCAGACTAGGAACTGGGAGGGACATTTGAATCCCCACTCTGTCCTGAAAAATCTCTGGGGCTCAGTGGCTCAGTGGCAGAGCATCTGCTTAGCATGCAGAAGATTCCAGGTTCAGTCCCCAGCATTTCCAGTTAAAAGGACCAGGTGATGTGAAAGACCTTTGCTTGAGACCCTGAAGAACCACTGTCAGTCTGATTAGACAATACTTACCTTGATGGACCCTAAGGACCTTATGGCAGTTTCTGTTGGATATTGTGAATCTGCATGCCAGAGGATCTGGGAGGAAAAGGGTTAAGAGAATTCTCTCACTCAGGTACCCTTGGAAGTTGGCCCCACCCTCTCATCAGTCAATCCTAAAAGAAATCAACCCTGACTGTTCCCTGGAAGGCCAGATACTGAAGATGAAGCTCAAATACTTTGGCCACCAAATGGGAAGGGAGCCCTCACTGGAGAAGACCCTGATGCTGGGAAAGATTGAAGGTCAAAGAAGACGGGGACGGCAAAGGATGAGATGGTTAGACAGTGTTACCGATGCAATGAACATGAAGTTGAGCAAACTCCAGAGGACGATGGAGGACAGGAGGGCCTGGCGTGATGTGGTCCATGCGGTCGTGAAGAGTCGGACTCGACTGTGCGACTGAACAACAATGACAACAACAACAAAAATGCTATAAATATTTCTAATATAAATATAAGGTGATATACCATAAATATTTAAGGAACACAACAAAATATAACTTAAAATATTGCTGATTACCTTTACTTAGTCGATCATTTGCACAAACGATTGTGCAGAGAGTCTGGTCCCTGGTCTTCGTACGTCTGGGTGTTCTGTTCGCCGATGGTAGGCACAAAATTAAGAGCTGGAGTAAAATCCCCTCGGAGAGTTTGATTTTCCGTACCAACTGCGTCTATACACAAGTAGGGCAACAGATTGCTAATTAGGCACTAGTCTGCATGTGATTCTTTGCACTGACATATTTTGGGACAGCTGGTGCGGCGTTTCAATGTGAATACGATCCATCAGAAGATACTGCGACCGAAGGAGGGCTTTTTTCACTTCAAAGTAAAATCGTACGTAGAAGAGCACATGGGAGGGTTGTGTTCGGATACCATTTTCAGACGTTGCCACTTGAAAAGAGCATAATAAATCAATTAACCTTCAGGTGCAATGGAGCAGTCACTTCTTTCAGATAAACAGTCAACTGCCCTTCAAGAGCCCAATTTGCAAAAGATTTTCAATGAGGGGTGCCACTGAATTTTGTAGTCCCGCTGGTTTGACTAAAAAACAACAGCCCAATTTCGTCTCCTTTGTGTGATTCAGATCTGCAAATTTTATTCCTGTAGGTGGTTTTTAAATATTACTGGAGCATTTAGCGCATATAAATGGCATCTACTGGCATGTATCAGAGGACCTGCAGACTTTGCAGAGGGAGAGACTTCCTTCTCCCCACCATAGCTCACTGAATGCCCCGTTTTGTTCCAAAGGGTCAGTAGACGATCAGGAAAAGTGTATCAGGCAAAGCAGAGGGTTGACGTTGAAATCGCTTCTCCCTCTTTCGCAACTGGAAATGCCATTTTGCTGGAGGGATTGCGTGGTTCGATATATGCTCCTTTATGAATGGTGTAAAAATGATGCAAAACTGTGGATGTCAATCTTTCCCGTCTCAGGACCAGCGCTCCCTCTAAGCCGTGGAGCCTTGTGAGCAAAAATTCTACTTTGTGAGCTAGCACTGGCATTAAAGTTGTGAGCAAGTGATTTGGCTGCTGCATAAATTAGTTTGCTCTGGCGCTATCCTTCCTGAGCTAAGACAAAAAATGTGTGAGCCGGAGGCTAAAAAACTGTGAACTAGCTCACACTAACTCAGCTTAGAGGGAACACTGCTCAGGACCTACTTGTACCCACGGGCAGCTGCATGGGACCTGCTGAGCTGCAAACACATGGCAGGAAGTCATATGAACCAAAGTCATGTGACAGGAAGGAGTGTCCTTCTCCTGTTACCATTCTGCTGTTCTTTTCTGTGGGGGTGCAAAGAGAAGCAGCCTGTGTGGTACAGCAGGTCCTTTCAAGAAGAGCACAACCATGGTGGATCTGGCAACCCATATGAGAATCTCGACCCAAGCGTTAAAGATCTCCAGTGCAAAAGAAACATATTAGGAACACTGGTGATGAACACGGGCAAAATGAAAAGGCTCGCTCTGAAAGCAAGAATGAAATTTAAAAAGGCATACATGGACATCCGGGATTTCCATGGTGCTCTTTCAGGGGTTGATCTGTCACCACTAGTCCCATCAAAACCCAGCAGATCTACTGGTGATGGTGCACATGGTTTTGTAATCAGGGGCAATCAGATTGATTGCCTTGTAAGGCAAAGCCAAAGTTTTCATTCAACACAGAGCATTGCAATTAGACCATAAAGATTTCAAAATAACACGCCTAAGGCAGTCTGCCTTAACTAAACATAATGCTTCATATTTACCATGTCAGGAACATCGACAGTCCAAATAGTCCAAGGGATTTTGAAGAGAAATCCCATCATTGCACTCCATGTGCTTTAAGTCTCAAAGCAAGTCTTTGTTCTCCAACAGACCGCATGGCAGGACAGCATTTCCAGGTGCAATAAAGAAGCAGGGACCAGAGAGCTCACGAACAGGAACAAGAACACAAGAGCAGCAGAGAGAACAGAGAGAACAGAGAGAACCGAGAGAACCGAGCTCTCACCCATTGGGAATGACCAGTTATAGGCCCACTCCAGTCACAATCAGCTGTGGCCAAGCAGCCAACTGCGAGTGGGCAGGGGGGTGGCCAATTCTTTGTTGTCATGGGTGCAAGTGGGGATAGGCTGGAAGTTTGGAAACCACGCCTGCAGTCACATGGCCCCCAACTCCAGGTTCTCTATCGGCTACGTGAGCTTCTGGCATGCTGGCCTAGCTTCCAGCATGGAAGGGTGAAGAATGTGTGGTTATATGGCAGGGCTATAAAGTTTCGGCCAAATGTGCAAGCCATATGGCTTCAACAGGAAATACAACACAGCAGGTTATCGGCAAGACATCCCAGGGGAAGACAAGGGCTTTTAGAAATCAATATTTCTATACAGGGTCAGAGGGCAGTTGCCAGGTTAAGACAAAGAGAGACATCCCATTCAAGGAGAAAACACCCATACACACCTTGGGTGATGTAGTGCGCCCCCACCCCCCCATGTCCTGGCATTCTGAGTCACTCACGCCAACAGTTGGGAGATGTAGTCCCTCAGAAATTCCATTACACTGGGATCAAAGGTGATACATAGACAGGATCACACCAATTTCTGTAAAGCACACACATTGAGATTGTATTGCTATTCAGCCTTTGGTCGCAGTAAATTAATGGCAATAACCTGGATCCAAAATGCTCTTTGTAGGCAAACCAACTGTCCTCTTTTGTACTAAGGTGTCAGCTACACTGCTATCGCAGGGGGAGGGGGGTGAGGTGACTGATGTAATGCTTCTTATCATGCGGGAATGTTAACTTTCACTTCTCCGAGCTGCATCATATCTCATAGCCTGAGTGTCTGACCTTGGTATCTGTCTCCTGATGCTTCACTGGGAAAATGAACCTGTTAGTTTAGGTGTGTTCCAGCTAATTCCCTGATTGGCTCGACCTAGTCAGGGTACCCCACTTCAAATCCCGTATATCTATTCCCCTCCCACCTTTAGAGTTAGTTCTGACACTGAATGTATGCACAGATGAGTTGCCTTTACTGTAAAAAGGTAAAGGTTCCCTTGCTCGAAAGCCAGTCGAATCCCTGTCTCCTGATGCTTCACTGGGAAAATGAACCTGTTAGTTTAGGTGCGTTCCAGCTAATTCCCTGATTGGCTCGACCTAGTCAGGGTACCCCACTTCAAATCCCGTATATCTATTCACCTTCCACCTTTAGAGTTAGTTCTGACAGTGAATGTATGCACAGATGAGTTGCCTTTACTGTACTTAAACCTTTTTGAAGGAACGTTGTTGAGAACTGATTGCTGTGAGACTCTGACATAAGACTGCTTTTGAATGTTCCTTCTGTTTCAAAAGAAGCCGGCAGGATGACTAACCCCACTGGCAATTTGGGGCTGGATCCAGCCAGTGTTTTTGCTCAATCTCACCTATTTCCCCTCCTTCCTTCAGCCTCCCATTGCACACCCCATTTGTCCATGCAGTTCCTAGGAGTCCCAGCATAGCTTCTCCTTCACTTTTTCAGCAGCAGAAAAGCCGGGTCGATCCAACCCATCATTATTTCATTCTGTTGTGTTACGCCAACTGCTTTATTTACAGCAGAGGCTAACTAAATTTTTAACATGAGTTCTGGCCAGCTATACCAAGGTCGTGTCCGATCCCAGAGTCCCAGTAATGCAGACCACATGGGTGTTTTTCCAAAACAAATAATCTCTTTACTAAGCAATATCAAAGTCGCATTCACACAAAAACATCAGTCTCACTTCACATACATTTGTTTCCTTTAGAGTTACAGAAATAGAAATAAAATAGATTCTCAGTTACTTGGAGGTAGGTAGGTAGCTATTTCGGTTTATACTCACCTGTTTCCAGAAGTCTTGTCTGTTGCAATGGGAATGAGGTAGAAGGTAATACCTAGGCGTTTAAGCTAAATCACACCTGCTAGAACCAGCTAAGCAAGTATGGATCTCTTTGGCTGCAGTCCAAGAGATCTTAAGGTAGACAAAAGGATTGTTGGATAGAAAGCTGGACCTTAGGGGTAGTAAAGAAGATAGAGGTCATAGAGAAGGGAGTTGGCTAGCAAAGACCTAGGGTTTGGGTCTTTACTTTTATAGTTGAATCTCCAGGTGGGTGGCACCTTGCCAATCTGTAATCCCACCTACTTACATTTCCATCCCATAGCTCTTCCCTATTGGCGCATGTGCAGGTATGCTATGGGTTGGGTCAATATTTGAAAAACTACACTCTATCTCATGGAATACCATTTGGCCAGGTGTGAAATGCCAGCTTCCTGCATCCTCTTTGAAGTACAGAGGAATCTTTCCTTTCCCAGGCGTAAACAGGAAACTTGCAATACAGATGCAGATCAGGTCCGTGTCCTGCGTGACAACCAGTCTCTCCAGTAATGGGGGAATTCTTCTCCTTGGTTGTTGTTCTCTGCTCACAATTGCTAACGTGTGCTTCTTCTTCCCATGGTCCTTTGCGCTGAATGTGTGCAAACTACATTAACATAAAATGCAGGCAAGGGTTCCCTATGTGAAGTCTCTCACAGTAGGTGATGCAAACAGCTTTCTTTGGCTCATGGTATACAGATGTGTGCACAGTCCATGTGTTGCGTGTGTAGCAGAGATAAAATCATAAATTAGTTCATTTCCCAGCAGTTGGACCTGGCTACATTTTTCTGCATGGTCTGTTCTTCCACGATGTTTCACCAGCTTATTAAAGTGAGAAGGATCCTTCTTACCTCCTTCCTTTAAATCTCTACCTGTGGATATTTTCTAAAAATACATCCCAAACACTTATTTTAGATAACTTTGAGCATTTCTTTAAAAAACACACACAAAAAACCCTGGTTTTCTAAAACAGCTGACATTTTGCAAGAGCGAGACACAGAAAGCTTGGCATCACCTGACATCTAACAGTGTATAACTGGTCATCCCATAGCGATATGTCAGGATCTCATTTTCTTTGTCAACAGCTCTGTAAAAACCAAACATGATGATGGCATTGGTCATGATGGAGCCTGGAAGGCCGAGTACACGCCCAGGTGGAAAGGTCGGCTTAGAGATAAATGTCGTCCGTCAGATTACTGGCATCTCCTTGAATAAAAAAAAAACCCCAAAAGCAAAATGAAAAAAAAACAAAAAACAAGACTCACTACTGAGACACACATCTATTCATTTTATTGATTATACCTCTTGCAGGCAGCTATCTTCAGAGCACCGATCACTTATCAAATGTTCCTCATTGTAACGGGCATCCCACATCAATGGTCATTTCTTTACATCTGTTCAAGCTTTCGGTGCTGAGTCACAGAGCCTCACCTGTTCCTGCCTGTCAAATATCCGCTTTGTCTTCTTGATAGAACAGAAGGAACTTTGTCAAAGGTGGGTTATCCTGTCTTATGAAGGGCAGTTGAAGGGCAATGAAGCCCTATGCCTGGACATACAAGTGTTGAGTTTTTTTCTATCCTTGAGCCAAAATCTTGCAAAAAAAGGAAACAAATTGGGGGTAATGCTGGCCAGGGGGAGGAAATAGCAGAAATTAAAAATGAAATATCATTAGAGTTCTCACTGTACATTTGAACATGCATGAAGCTGGCCCCAGAGACTGCCCCCAGAATTCCTATAAAAATAGAGAGCATACCCCGCCTTGGTGTGTACTCTGAGAGCACCTATTTTGAGTTCACCCCCAAAGTCTCTTATTTGGGCCTCCTTCTCCATGGCATGGAACCCTGGCCGTTTGCATTATTCTCGTCATGGACTTCTGCACATCTGGACAGGTAGTATAACCCCCATAACTGACCCTCAACTATCGCTGTCATCTCCTCTATTTTTCTTAGTTCTAAATTCCATGCTCTTTCTTGACTGTGTCGTGTGACTGTAATGAGGGAAATTCTTCAATAAAAAACCATTTGATTTACTCTTCAAATCTGTAGTCTTCCTACTGAACCCGACCTTGGTATATATAGGTGTGTGGTCCCTAGTACCCCACTGGCCTCCTCTATCTCATAGCTAATTTCCCCCAACAACGAGGCAGGCCACTGGCAGTAACAGGAATCAGATTAATCAGTCCATCAAGGTCAGTGTTGTCTACTCGGACTGGCAGTGGCTCCCCAGGATCTCCCCAGGTCTTTCCCATCATCTACTACCTCATCCTTTTAACTGGAGATGTCGGGTATTGAAACTGGGATGTATGCCAAGTGGAAGCTCTTCCGCTGAGCCACAGCCCCTCCCCAAGACCAACCCTGTACACATGGCATAACTGTGTATAGGAAAGTGGCTTGGATCCTGTCATACTGAAGGAGAAACATAAATGGACTTGCACAGGATCATGTGCAACACCCAGCACTCCCCTTCTCGCACACTGTAGCGCCCAGAAGTTGGCTGCACAAGATCTTGAGAAATGCAAGAGGGGATGCAATCGGTGTGACTTGGCACAAGCAGCTGCCACAGTCTTCCTCTTGCATTTTGGCTTGTGCGAGAGCTCAAGCAGAAGCAGAAACTTTGTGCTGAATCCAACCCAGTGTGCGTAGAGAGGGGAACAGGGTTGTGCCAGTGCAGACAACTGTGTTGCAGTCAGGAACCCCTGTAATGCAACTTTCCCAATGATGTAGATGGAGGCAATTCACCTAGGGTTGGATACAAACAGCTCTTTCACTCAATCTCGTTCAGTTCTCCTCCTGACTACGGCTCTAGTCCCATGTGGGTTTTATTTATTTATTTATTTATTTATTTATTTACTTTCTATTTATGTACCGCTCTTGACCCTGAAGGGTCTCTGAGCAGTTTACATATGCCTCTTAATTCCTACCTAGGGCCACAATTTTGTATGGTGGAGGGATTGCCTACCAGCACCCAGGGGGCGCGTTCTGTTAGTGTCTTCGGGCAGCCTTCAGATGTTACTCCTGGTGCCCTAGGATGGGTCGACAACTTCTTCCGGTGGACTTCTGATGGACTCCTTCGACGCGCAGCTGCATGCCAACTGCAGCTCTGGCTTTTGTCCCTTCAGGCTCCGCCACGCTGCGTCATCACGCCGCCACAACTCTGCCTCCATCCGGCCTCCGGCGCCACCCAACGTCATCAGGTTTCCAACTGCTTCGCCGCCAAAGCAGTTTTGTCCATGTCAGTTCTGTGATCCCCAGCACAGTGTTTAATAATTGTTAAGATAAATTCTGTTAATTTCCCTTTACTCCCTGAAATCCAACTATCTGGTTTTTCCCCTCTTTTTAGGAATTTGGGGGTCTGTTTGGAGTAAATTCTGTTTTGATCTAAAACTGAGATCTAAAGAGAGGTTATAGCAGGCCTGCAGCCGGGATTATTTTTAGTTGGGGGCATTTAAATGTCTTTGGGGTCATGGACTAATCAAATTAAAGGAATACTGGCTCCTTCCCTGCATCCACCACTGCTCAGGGGCCCTTGGCTCGATGGGAACTCACGGGGCCTTGCCAGTAAGTCAGGGGGCCTAGCCCCAAGATGCCCCACTGTAGCTATGGGCCTGGGTTATAGGGTTGACAACTCCAGGTTGGGAAATTCCAGGAGATTTGGGGGTAGAGCTTGCAGAAGGTGGGATTTTGAGAGGGGACAGACCTCAGCAGGGCAAAAGACCAGAGTCCACCTCCAAAAGAGCCATTTTCTCCAGGAGAAGTGACCTTCGTAGTCTAGAGATCTGTAGTCTGATCTTTGTCATTTGCAGAGCAGTTGCAATGCCTAGAGATCTCCAGGTGCTGCCTGAGGATTGGCAACCCTAAGAAATGAGGTGGCAGAATTTCAATCTGCAGATGCTCAGAGGCAAACGGTGTCTTAGCAAACCTTCCTACCTTCCTGCTATAGCACCCTACTGTGATGTGTGACACACACACACACGCACACACACAAAGCCTTGCAAGGGCTGAAATTACAAAACGGCACGCAGAGGTCTACAGAAAACTATGACGAGAAATTAAAGAGGGAGTCGTTTTTTTGAAAGAGTAAAGAAGCATCGTAAAAATTGATGGCTGTATCTTAAAAAAAATGAATTTTAGCAATAATAATAATAATCCCGTTTTCCGCAACCATCTACAATGTTTTGGTGGTAGAAGTGAATACCTCCTGCCTTTTTTCCATCAGCAGAGATGGTTGGATCAAAACCATATATACTTGTACCACCCTAGAAAGAGAGACTGTTCAATTGCAACTGATAATGAAGCTCAAGACAATGTATCCATCTGGACTTAATCAAGACCTAGGCTTCCTGTCTCATTACCAGTGCTGATTTCTCCATGCCTACTACCCCTCTGCATATCACACCTAATCCAATCACGCCTGCTATTGTCATTTGCCTGTTAATGTGATTCGGCATCTGAAATCACTCCACTTTCCATTATATAGGACAGATGGACTCCCATTCCAGCAGCATCTGAAGAAGCAAGCAGTGACTCACAAAAGCTCATCTCCTGCCACAAATGCTATTAGTCTTTAAGGTGCTACTGGACTCTTGCTCTTGTTTTTTGTGCTGTCATTAGTCTGAATGCATAAGGCTGAAAGCAGAGCAGGATGGCTGGATTCCACTCCTCTTTCTGTATACGGCGCCTGTATACAGGCTCTGCTATTAATTTTACTGCCTCTTTTTTAAAAAGCTGTAGATGGAACATCCCATTTTAGCTAGTTTCAGTGTCTGTGGCTGGAATCTTGGATGGGATTCTGAAACGCTTCATAGGATGCCCTTATCAATTAAATCTTTGGTTTTGATTCATTGTTATTCAGTACTTCTTATTTATTTACAAAACCTAGATGACTCATCTCCAGAGATCATGTACTTACAAGATTGGTGCAACTGATGTATCTCTCCCAAATGATTCAAGGAACTTGTCAGTTCACTCTTAAGCATGTTTGTCATGGTGGAAGTCCCACAGCTTTCTTCAGGACATCTTTAGGACTGCAGGCTTTCTCAACTAGTGAGCATGATCTTAGTGGGCTAGCAAATGTCTGAGAGTTGTGATTTCATCTCCATTATCATTCATGCCTTGGTAAACTATAGGATTGATTTGCCATGGCCCCGGTCACACGGGCCGGATATCATGGGGGGGAAGGCATGGCTAATTGCCCCGGCACAGTTTGATCCGCGATTATGCGATCAGACATGCTGGCGGCACACCGTGGGTCCTTCCCTCCGCGCCGGTGGGTAAACAAGGAACCGGAGGGGAATGTCATGCACCGGCGCGATCACACCACGGGAGTCTGGAGGCAGCCTATGGCAAACGTTTACTAGTACCTTGGAGGTACTAGTTTTTTAACTTGCATTGTCGGCAGTAAGCCACGGGTGCGCTCCACTTCCCAGATGTTGGGGTGTGATCGTGCCTGGATAATCCGCCCACCATCCGTGCCTCTCCCGCAGCAACTTTGCCGTGTGACCGGGGCCCATGATGTGCTTTACACATGCCTGACCCTTTAGACACAACAGCAGACTACAATAGAAGAAGAGGAGGAGGAGGAGGAGGAGGGGGAGGAGGAGGAGGAGATGGGATTTATACCCCATACTTCACTCGGAGTCTCAGAGTCTCACAGGGGCTTACAAACCACTTTCCCTTTCCCTTTCCACAACAGACACCCTGTAAGGTAGGTGGGGCTGAGAGACCTCTTTCAAGAACTGCTCTTTCAAAAGCAGCTTGCCAGAACTATGGCTTGCCCAAGGTCATCCAGCAGGTGCAAGCGGAGGAGTGGGGAATCAAAACTAGTTCTCCCAGATTAGAGTCTACACACTTCACCACTACACCAAACTGGCTCCAGACAAGGATTCCAGACAAGAATTGGATTGGTGTATGCACCTGGTTAGGAAGAGATGAAGAAGAGCCCAAATATTGGTCTTTAGTTTAAATCCATATATCCATAGGTAAGACCAAAAAGGGGAGGGGGGACTAACCTTATACAGGAAAGGTAACCAAATAGGTTGAAACAAAAACAATGACCAAATATGGCAAACCACATATCTATTGTGCTTTTAAATCTTCCTATGCAAAATTAAAATATACTGTATATTTTTATATTAGCACTGTGTATTTAGTCTTAAATCCATATATCCTCCTAGCTCTGAAGAGAGATTAGGGATGGGCATGAACCAGCTAAGGAGTTAAAGTTCATGATGAATTTTGGGTGGTTTGTGGTTCGCGAAGTGAAGTTTGTGGCAGGGCAACTGGCACGAACGTTCCATGAACTTTCCATCTTTGTGGAGGTTTGTGCCAGTTCATGAATGGATACATCCCCAGATGAACTGTCTCCATTCAATCAAAATGTTTACATAACTTCAAGTCAACAGGGGCAGAACTTGGAGGACATGTAGAGGAGCATCTGGGGGAGGTCCCCTGTGACTTTGATGTCTCTAGCTTGCACAGGATTCATTCTATACACACCTGAACCTGCACCTGTTCTGCTGCCTTACGAACTTCACAAACCAAACTGGTTCGTTTGGCCCTAAAAGTTTGGGATCGTTCCTGGTTGGTGAACTAGGCATGCCATGAATCATGAATCGAACCTCATTTCCCCATTTCATGCCCATCCCTAGAAGGGATTGCTACAAACAAATGGCTAATGCATATGCCATTGAGAGGCACAGGAGCCAATTCACTGACTAACAGGAAGCAGCAGTGGTGGCATGGGGAAAAAACAACATGGTTCTCTTGACCCATGAAATCTCTTTTTACAGGTGTGACTCAGGAAGAGAGGGATCCAGCCACATGGAAATAGCTCCCACACCATTCCAATAATAGAGTGGGGAGCCTAATGCTCAGAAAGACTGTAGGTACACCTGAAATCAACACTTCCAACCGAAAAAGAAAACAGCATGACCTTCTTTGATAATGGAATTGTTTCTGAGGGGTAAAGCTCTTCTAATAAAGCACTAATTAAAACACAATTATCTTCGGCAACTGTAACTGGCTTCCTGCTGATGTGATTTGGATGGTCTAATAAATTACACCAGAAATGGTAGTGAAGTGGACAGTGAAATGCATCAAATCAATTTTCATCATAACTAAGATGGACAAAATAAGATTAAGCTATTTTATATCTGTCTATCCGTCTTTATCTATCTCTCTATATTTGTCTGTCTGTCTGTCTGTCTGTCTGTCTGTCTGTCTGTCTGTCTGTCTGTCTGTCTGTCTGTCTGTCTGTCTGTCTGTCTGTCTGTCTGTCTGTCTGTCTGTCTGTCTGTCTGTCTGTCTGTCTGTCTGTCTGTCTGTCTGTCTGTCTGTCTGTCTGTCTGTCTGTCTGTCTGTCTGTCTGTCTGTCTGTCT
>NW_015171024.1:59374-59485 GCF_001447785.1 Gekko japonicus | reverse complement strand
ATCCATCCATCCAGGAGCCATTTCGTAGAAAAAGAGGTGCAGGAGCTCATTAGCGTAACTCATTAGCATAACTTATTTGCATAGGCCACGCCCCCTGACATCACCAGAAGT
>NW_015171024.1:59078-59220 GCF_001447785.1 Gekko japonicus | reverse complement strand
AATAAAACTTGGTCTTAAAGGTGCCAGAGGACTGTTTTGGACCAGGGGGCTGGGGGGAGCTCTGCAACTTACCTGGCTGCTTCTTGCTCTGACTGAGGGCTGCTGGGAGCAAGGGGTGGGGCTTGTTGCATGTGCCCTCCCC
>NW_015171024.1:55073-57762 GCF_001447785.1 Gekko japonicus | reverse complement strand
GGAGGATTAGGAGGAGATTGGATTTATACCCCCGCCCTTCACTTGGAGTCTCAGAGTGGCTTACAATCTCCCTTCCCCTCCCCACAACAGATACCCTGTGAGGTAGGTGATGATGCTGAGAGAGCTCTTTTGAGAAATGCTTCTGAGATAATAGCTCTGAAAGAACTTGTAACTGGCCCAAGGTCATCTAGAAGCTGCGTGTGGAGGAGCGGGGAATCAAACCCAGTTCTCCCAGATTAGAGTCTGCACTCCTAACCACTACATCAAACTGCCTTCATGCTATCACCAAACATTGACATTAGAACACACCACACAAGTGCAAGCCTATATTGGAGTAAGCAGCACAGCATGCCTGGACATTGGGGGGGTTCTACACCACTCCAAGGAGTGTACAGATGTTATCTCCTTGAATGAGATCCCTCTCTTTGTCTTAACCTGGGAGTTGCCCTCTGACCCTCCTCTCTTCTTTGTCCTTTCACTCCACATCTCCTTCCCTGGAGACTCACGTCTCTGCCAGCCTCTCCTGTAGATCCATGAATGTTCTAATACAAAATGGATATGAGTAATTACTCCCTCCAAAAAGAACAAATAACTGGACAGGGCCAAAGCGTATGTTTCATAGATCTGTCTTGTAAGTTACAACACGAGCAATTAGACACTTCACTTAGTCCTTTGCTAAAAAGGCACTGTGGTGTCTAGTATACCCTGAACATATTTTTTTTTTGCTGAGAAAGTCACCGCTTGAGGTCCATAGAAAGAGTAGGTATAAAATATAGAGCCATATCCCGTTGCAAAATAGGGCAATCTAGCGCATTCAATTTATTTATGAGACTTTGCATACTATATTGATTAACTGACAACCAAGTTTACAAACAAATATTGTGGGTTTCACTTTCTGCATTGATTCAACGAGAGTTTCCAAGAGTAACGTTGATTCTGAAATATTTAGTGATACAGGGCATATTTAGATACCAACAGATGTTGCAGTTGCAAATATGGCCATTCAACATTGGTTGACATGTCATATCTAGAGTAGACCTCAGCTGAGAAAATAACAAAAACTCGTCATCATAGTGTATTAATTGGTCTAAAGCTTTTTTTTAAAACCCTTTCCGTCCAAGCCTTCCATTACAAAAAAAATCTTCCCAATTTTTAGAACTGGGTTGGCCCGTAATGTTCATTTAGCATGTGAAAATGGGTCATATTGATATTGTTGTGACATTAGATGCCATAATTCTCTAACCCCTTTGAGGATTTTGCCACACTGCCTCACCAGGGCAACTGTGCTTTAGTGGGACAAACATCCTTCCTGTAGAAGGCAGAAACATAAAGCTGTTGTAAACTCCAAGAGAGGTTGCATTCTCCATGGACAATGCAAGTTGGACGGTGAAGTTCAGTGTACTTCTGCCCACCCAAAACGTCACAGATGCTCATCAGAATTTCTCTCTCCTCTAGGTTCTTTAAAGCTGTGAGGGCAACCATGTAAGGAGTTATAGAAGGAGAAGTTAAAGGACAAAAGAGTATCTCTTGCTTGTGACTAACCAAACACAGCTGGGTCCTCTTGTCAAACAAGAGAGGGGATGTGGATTTTGCCACAAATATATGAGAGAGAGAAAGAGGGGGAGAGAGTGCCCTATACCTACCTGTCTGTCTGTCTGTCTGTCATCTACCATTGTCTGCCTATCTAGTGGAAAGAGACTGGCTCACTTACAGAGAAGTAAAAGAAGGACTTTGTGGAATGAAGTGAAACTTGAAAGAAGTACAATGCCATTATTGTTCAGAAAGGCAAAGGTTCTATAAAGAAACATCATTTTGTATGATTAAGGGATTGTGCCAAAATCAGAACTGAAATTGCATCAACTCTCGCCTTTTCAGTGCAGCTTTTCATTTATCAATAGGTGAGAGAAACAAATACATTTGGCTATCAGTCTGGAAATCAAGTACTATATGCATCTACCTTGTCTTTATTGCTTCCTTGGGTGCAACGATATCTGTCAAAGTGATCCCCCTCAGGTGATGTCCCTCTTTCTTTGTTCACCATATCCTGATAACCTGGAGCACCAATTTGATATACTGGGCCCTTCGTTTGCCTGATTGCAATTCTCCTTTGCCCTCCCAGTGCTTAGACTGTGGGTCTTCAGTCTGCAAATGCTGCTGGAGAATTTATTAGAGCAATTTAAGGTCCCCCACCTGAAACCAACCAACAGGATCAGATAGTATAAGGTACCGTTAAGGAACGCTGTGATGCAAATCTCATCAGCCTCTAGGCTTCTGAGCAGTGCAGTATCATCCAGGTGTATTAATTGGATTGTAATTAGAAAGCGAAGGTGGGGACTATGTCTTAGAGGGGAAACATCACCTGTTCCTGGTTGAAAAATGAAAAAAGCAGGGGTCGTTTTGTAGAAAAAGAGCTAGGGGAACTCATTAGCATAACTCATTAGCATATGCCACACCCCCTGACATCAGGGGCCCAGCGGTGGACCTGCAAGGCCGGCGGGAGTGCAAGGAAGCCCCGCCAAGGCCCTCCCTGGTCCCAGGCAGGCACGGTTGGGGAGAGGCGGGGTGGAAGCAACTTACCCTCCCTCTTCTCCTGCCTCCTCCTGGCTGAATGAGGGCCGGAAGTGGGGTGGCCAGAAGCAGGGGCGGGGCTTCATCATGTGCCCCGCCCCCCGCACCTCACCCGGGGGAA
>NW_015171024.1:44623-54032 GCF_001447785.1 Gekko japonicus | reverse complement strand
TTAAAAGCATAACAAACAACATAAATCATTCCTTTAGGAGCGTAGATCTAACTTTGGCTGCTTCGGCAAGAAACTTGGCCACTATAGCTGTGATATCAGGATTAACATCCTTTAGAAGATACTGAATAGCTTTTTCCTTATTAGAACTATAATTAAGAGGGAATAAAGATGGCAACAATTATTTGTGTAAGGCTGAGTGAAGTTGACAGTCGAAAATAATATGATATATTGAATCTACAGATTTTAAAGGTCATGAACATAACCCTTCATGTAGGGGATTTTTTAAAACTTATTTAAAACATTTTTATGCCACCTTTCCACCCAATCAGGGTCCACAAGGTGGCGAACATAAAAATATTGAAAACTGAACCAAGTATTCCTTGTCATTCCACTGTCCAAATTTATGAACTGAAAAAATTCCACCTCTTCACGAGCTAGCTGAAGTTAAATGTTTAACTCCCCACACATAGAAAATTGGCATGTTGGGGGAATAAAGGTTACACTGGCCCCAGACACATGGACCAGATAACGCGGGGGGGGGGCGTGGCTGTTTGCCCCAGAGCAAAATAAAGCACAGTAGCCCAATCACATGGTCCCCTGAGTCTCTGTGCTTCGGCTGTTAGCTGGTGATCACACGGCAATGCTTCTTGATGCCGAAGAGATCTTCTAGGCTTTTCATTTCATGTTTGTGCACATGCGCTTATGAAAAACATCTGGTTTGCGATGGGACGTGGACGGGTGCCAGATGCCATGGGATACTAGCGTTCCCGCGATCAGACGCCCGCCCCTGCCCTGCGTTTTCCGAATACTAGTGCACTTTCCTTGGTACTTTTTAACTCCACATCTTTGGAGGGATGCCACGGTTGGCCACGGGTGCGCTACGCTTCCCAGATGTTGTGATGTGATCGCGCCCCGAAAATCCCCCCGATATCCGTGCCTTTCGTGTGGCAAATTCTCTGTGTAACCAGGGCTGCTGACCAATGTTCCCTCTAAGCTGATTTTTGTGAGCAAAAATTGTACTTTGTGAGCTACTGGCATGAAAGTTGTGAGCGAGTGATTTGGCTCCTGCATAGATTAGTTTTCTCTGGAGCCCTCCTTCCTGAGCTGAGACAAAAAATGTGTGAGCCGGAGGCTAAAAAACTGTGAGCTAGCTCACACTAACTCAGCTTAGAGGGAACACTGCAGTGCTGACATGCTGTTTTCTTCATAGAATCGTAGAATCACAGAGTTGGGAGGGGCCATGCAGGCCATCTAGCCCAACCCCCTGCTCAGTGCAGGATCAGCCTAGAGCATCCCTGACAAGTGTTCATCAAGCTGCTGCTTAAAGACTGCCAGTGAGGCGGAGCTCACCACCACCCTAGACAGCTGATTCCACTGTTGCACAACTCTGACTGTCAAAAAGTTTTTTCCTAATATCCAGCCAGTACCTTCCCGCCCTTAATTTGAACCCATTTATTGCGAGTCCTGTCCTCTGCTCCCAACAAGAACAGCTCCCTGCCCTCCTATAAGTGACAGCCCTTCAAATACTTAAGGAAATGCATAAAGAAATGTCTTCTCTTGAGTAACATCTGGACTTGTGACACACACACACCCGTGGCCTGAAATGGTACAGTCCAAGTGCACCTTACCACTTCATTCTGCTGACTGTATAAATGGATCTTAATTAAATTTCAGTGCGGAAAATGCAATGTGGAAAGAGGTTCCCAGAGCAGAGATTAATGGGGGGTGTCTCCTTGGTGAGATGTTTGCACAAACAACAAATAGACCAGCACAAAGAAAATCTCCCTAGAGGACTTACCTTGAAGACTCTACGGTGCCACACACTTGATCATACTGGAGAGCATTTATTAGATTCATTCCGTGCCAGGATTCTGTCCTCTGTTGCATTGTGTCCTCAACTTAGAGAGGAAAAGGGAATGATTCATAAAAGTTTGCTGTGCAGTTACAAACATGGGATGAAAAGCATAGCTGCTCTCCACCCAAGGTTTGAAGAGGCAAATAAATCCTAAATATATTTCATAATGAAACACATTTTTCTTTCATGAATAAACATGGCTGATTAGAAGTCGGAAGCATTTATTGGGCAACTAGCTGATAGATCTGGAAATTCGGGCAATGAAATATCCTTTGCTGGAATCCAGTAGAGCGAGGAAACACAAGAAGACTTAAGAAGCCCTATGCATCTGGTTAGCTTTGTGGGGAAGGGCCATAGCTCAGTGGCAGAATATCTGCTTGCGTGTGGAAGGTCCCAGGTTCAATCCCCAGCATATCCAGTTAAAATCTGGCAGTAGGTGATGTGAGTGGCAGCGTGGTGTAGTGGTTAAGAGTGCTTGTCTCTAATCTGGAGGACCAGGTTTGATTTCCCCAGTCCTCCACGTGAAGTTTGCTGGGCGGCCTTGGGCCAGTCACAGCTCTCTGAACTCTCTCAGTCCAACCAGCCTCACAAGGTGCTTGTTGTGGGGAGAGGAAGGGAAGCTGCTTTGAGACTTCTTAAGGTAGAGAAAAGGCAGGTCTTTCTTCTGAAAGACCTCTGCCTGGGATTCTAGAAAGGTACTGCCAAACTGAGTAGGGAGTGCTGACTGTGGTGGACCAGTGGTCTGGTTCATGCATGTTCATGCAGAAGGTCTCTGGTTCAATCCCTGGTATCTCCACTAAAAAGAATTCGTAGTAAGTGATGTAAATGTCTTCTGCTACATGAGACCCTGGAGAGTAGAGATGGGCATGAACTGGGGAAATGTGGTTCAGTTCATGGTTTGTGGCATGCCTGCTTCACAAACCATGAAGTGTCATGAACTTTTAGAGGCCAAATAGATCATTTCAGATCATAAGGTTCATGACCTGGTAGAAAGGCCCCCTCCCCCCGGTATGCTAGAGACACCAACCAGCTGACTCTCCTCTACCTGTCCTCCAAGTTTGATGAGGATTGGAGTTACAGGATCTGAGTTATCCCCTTCCAAGAAAATGCCCCCAGGAAAGTGCTTTCTAGAGAAATGACAAACAGTCATTGGCAGGTGATCATTTTGACAGGCACAGGTTCAGGAGGTTCAGGAGTGTATAGAATGGATCCTCAGCAAACCAGAGACATCTAAGTCACAGGGGACCTCCTTGGATGCTCCTCTACAGGCCCTCCAAGTTGCTTTGAAGTTTGGAAAACATCTAGATTGAGCTGAGGCAGTCTGTCTGGAAATGTATCCATTCACAAACCAGCACAAACCTCCACGAACAGCTTGAAAGTTCATAGAGAGTTTGTGCCGGTTGACCTGCTGCAAACTTTACTTCGTGAACCACAAACTGGCCAAAATTAGTCACGAACTTTAGTTCATGTGCTGGCTCATGCCCGGGCCAAAATTCGTCACGAACTTTAGTTCATATGCTGGCTCATGCCCATCCCTACTGGAGAGCCAGAGGAGCTAATGCTGACCTTAGGCGGGCCAGTAGTCTGACTCCACAAAAAGCCGCTTCGTGTACTCATGTGACAGAACTGAGCAAAAATGCTCCCTCAAAATGTATATAAGGTAAAGGTAAAGGTTCCCTTGCTCCCAGAAAGCCAGTCGAATCCGACTCTAGGGTTGTGGTGCTCATCTCCATTTCCAAACCGAAGAGCCAGCGCTGTCCGAAGACGTTTCCGTGGTCATGTGGCCGGCATGACTAAATGCCAAGGTGCACGGAACGCTGTTACCTTCCTACCGAAGTGGTACCTATTTATCTACTTGCAATTTCTTGCTTTCGAACTGCTAGGTTGGCAGGAGCTGGAACTAGAGATAGATGTATAATCTCGTCTCATATTTTAGGAATGCGTTATGAGGACAGCAGTTTACTAGGGGTAGGTAGCTGGGAACACTCTGTGGGAGACAGGGACAATTGGAGCATATGTCATTGGTGATATCTCGCTGCAAGGCAATCTTAAAATTCAACTAACTAGTCTGGGAGAGAACAATATAGGCAACAGGGGAAAGAGAGAAGAAAAATGTCTTTGTTTCCGAAAGCATCTACAACAATACCTTTTGTTCACTGCTGCGATGTGTGCAGTTTATCAGTTACACATCGGAAAGGACTGGGGGGAAAAAATATGTGACTTGAGATTTTTAACAGCCCCGTGTTAGCAGTTCATCATCATCACCAATCTACAAAGACACGGGCATCTGTTTGTCGGGAAAAGGAACAGACCAGCTGGGCAGAGGTGAGGTTACAAATTCAATCTCGTTGAATTGTTCTTCACATTACGCTTTGAAGGGCAGGAAATTTGTTTTTGGGAGAATGGGAGGTTTGGATGTCTTTTCTTGCAGGAAATCGCCCCAATCTGTGGTGGGCCCCCCTCCTCCTCCTTATGCTTTATGTAAAGGCATATAATGTAAGCTGAAGAGAAGATTAAAGGGGCAATATAAATCTTGCCAGGGGGGATATAAATCTTGTTTCAAACCATCAAAAATCACCTCCCATAGATATCCCCCCAACAGACATCTAGACCACCATAAACCCTTAGATAGTCTTGGTTGACTGAGATTGGTTGAAAGTGCCACCCGGTTGCAGCTGAGTTATGTCAACCCTGTAGGGCAGGGGTGTCAAACATGCAGCCTGGGGGCTGAATCAGGCCCCTGGAGGGCTTCTATCAGGCCCACAGTGGAACTGGCTGTCTTGGTGTAGTGGTTAAGTGTGCGGACTCTAATCTGGGAGAACCGGGTTTGATTCCCCACTCCTCCACTGGCACCTGCTGATGTGACCTTGGGTCAGTCACAAGCTCTGGCACAGCTGTCCTTGAAAAAGAGCAGTTTGTGTCAGAGTTCTCTCAGCCCCACCCGCCTCACAGGGTGTCTGTTGTGGGGAGGGGAAGGGAAAGGAGTTTGTAAGCCGCTCTGAGACTCCAAGTGAAGGGCGGGGTATAAATCCAATCTCTTCTTCTTCTTCTTCTTCTTCTTCTTCTTCTTCTTCTTCTTCTTCTTCTCCCGGTTCTGCTGCTGCTGCTGCATAATTGTAGGTTTGCAGCTTACAGATACACACCTGAACAGCACACTCAAGAATGCAACAGCACAGACATTTTGATGCAATAATTCAGAGCAAGAGGTGTCAGTTATCAGACACTGTTAAATAAAATATTGTAAGGGTGCTAATGTTTTAAGCATGTTTTTATTTTAAGTTAAAAAAAAACCCTTTGTGTTTGTGTCCTTGATAAAGTTTGTATCTCCACTACCTGGCATTACATTTTATGACACACACGGCCCAGCCCAACAAGGTCTCGTTTATGTCAGATCCGGCCCTCACAACAAGTGAGTTCGACACCACTGCTGTAGAGTTTTCAAGGCATGAGGCATTCAGAGGGGGTTTACCATTGCCTGCCTCCTGGACCAATGTCTCCCATCCAAGAATTACTAACCAGAGCCAACCCTGCTCAGCTTCTGAGACCTGACAAGATTGGTATCATCTCTTTAGTTTTCCCATGTCAGATTGTTCATCTCCTGCCAAAAGAAACACCTTGGTTCATTCTGGATATAGTACGCAAATGAAAATATTATTAGAGAATCCTTGCTTTCATTTTTTATTTTTATTAAAACATGACTATTTATATTTTTAGTGGTACCTTCAAAAATATGATGATTAGACCAATAGATACCACATAGAAGTGGAGCGGTGGCACAGGGGATTTATCCTCTGGTTACAAGTAACACCTGAGCGGAACAGAACTGCTGTCAGTTCTAGCCCCGCGCTGGTGTGAGCTACCAGCCTTGTCCCCAGCTCGCCGTCCACCCAGCAGTTCGAAAGCTTCGGTGAGTAGATAAAATGGGTACCACTCCTTAGAGAGGGTGGGCACACCAAACACCCCCCCCGGGGGAGGTGTTAGCCGGCGAACGGAAGGTTCGACTTGCAAGATCAAAAAGCCTAGAAGATCTCTTCGGCATCAAGAAGCCTGTAATGGGCCATTCTGGCCAGGCGGTGGCAGTATGGAGCTGCTACCCAAAGAGTCCTGGAGATGAAGAGCTGACGTCATCCAGCCAAGCTAAGCCGAATGGGAAAAATGCCATCCGGATCACGTCTGAGTTGAAACTGAACAAATCCCTGTCGGCTGCAAAACGTGTGCTATGTAAAGATTATATGTGTTGTCCTCCCTTACCCCTATAAAGCATTGTTAGTCCCTTGTGAAATGAGTAACTGTAAATCGCTCAGAGCCAGCAGCTCTGCAAGGATTGAGCAATCAATAAATTGAAAGATTATTATTATTATTGTTGTTGTTGTTTTTATTGTTGTTGTTGTTATAGATAATTAAAGGAGAACAATTACTTGAGCCCACTACAATGTTTTATCAAAACTAAGCAGGTCGCAAAACAAGGAGTTCCTTCTAAGACGAAGCTGAAAATTTATTCAGTCTCCCATATGTTTTCAAAACCATCTTTGAACAATTGCTATTAGTCCTGTTGTTTTAAAAGTTTTATGATATTTGATTGTTATTATGTTTTATTGTGTAAGCCGCCCTGAGCTTGCTTAGGCGGGGAGGACGGGGTACAAATTTGAAATAAAAAAATTAATAAAATAATTAATAAATAAGGGTCACACTAGTGGCTAACTAATGATCTTAGATGACTACCTGTTGGCCCTCTTACAACATTCTCCACGTTTGAACTATATCTTTGTTTCTGTATTTAGTCAGAGATACTGGCCATTCTCAGACATTTCTTGTACCTGGACTCCAACTCATACTTATATTGGTATGAATTATGCTATTTCTAATCTGTAGTGGAAAGTGCCAGCGAGTCACAGCCAATTTATGGAGACTGCATAGTGTTTTCAAGGCATGAAATGAACAGAGATAGTTAGCAATTGCCAGCCTCTACATAGCAACCCTGGACTTCCATGGTTGTCTCCCATCCAAGTACTAACGAGGGCCGACCCTGCTTAGCTTCTGAGATCTGACAAGATCGAGCTTGCCTGGGCCATTCAGGTCAGGGGATCTCTAGATTCCATATTAGTTTGCAGCTACTTTTTTTTTTGTCTCTTTCCCTATCTTGTAGATAGTGCCATAGACTTTCCCTTTACTCAAGCAAATGAGTAGCACAAGGCAATAACAAGAATGAGGAAAGGCCAAAAAAGAAACTATTGAAAAACAGTCTCATTATACCTATATATATTATACATATTTTATGAAGTGGTCTTGGTGGCTGTGGGGAAATAGTTTATGTGAGTGAAATCATGTCAGTAGCAGCGTTATCCAAGCTTCATGCTGGCTGACTCTTTATCTGAAAGCACTGTTCACTCTAAATCGGAGAAGGCTTATTTTTATTCAGTGTGTAAAAATAAGACGCGCCCACTTCCAAAGGAGCTCAGTCCCCTCTGTTTGTATAAAGGTAAAGGTTCCCTTGCTCGAAAGCCAGTCGAGTCCGACTCTAGGGTTGCGGTGCTCATCTCTGTTTCCAAGCCAAAGAGCCAGCGCTGTTCAAAGACGTTTCCGTGGTCATGTGGCCGGCATGACTAAACACCGAGGTGCACGGAATGCTGTTACCTTCCCACCGAAGTGGTACCTATTTATCTACTTGCAATTTCTTGCTTTCAAACTGCTAGGTTGGCAGGAGCTGGAACTAGAGACGGGAGCTCACTCCATCATGCGGCACACTCGGGTCTTGAACTGCTGAACTACTGACCTTCCACAGCCTGCAGTTTCAGCGTCTTAACCACTTGAGCCACTAATCCGGGCCTTATTCCTCACAGGAAGAAGGTAGGTCCAGAGATTCAGTGATGCCAGCCTCCAGGTGGGACCTGGGGATCCCCCGTAATTACAGCTCATCTCCAGACTACAGAGATCAGTTCCTCTAGGGGAAATGGATGCTTTGGAGCATGGATTCTATGACATTGTGCTCCACTGAGGTCCCTGTCCTCTCCAGGCTCCATCCCCAAATCTCCAGGAGTTTCCCAACCTGAATCTGGCGAACCCCCACGCATTCCCTGCTGGTGGCCAGTGGGACCTGGCAACCCTAGTGATCAGTCTGAGGGGATCTCTTGCGCTTCTCCTTCAGGATTAAAGTAATCTCATCCAACATAGAAGTGTAGAAAAATTATCCACCCCAAGAAGAGGTTGACTGAAGGGAAGGAAGGCCAGAACAGACACTGCACAGGATTGTACGGTGCACTGTCAGACTCCCAACAGTCTCCAGTTCCAGTTCGCACAGCACACTATTAGCGCCTACAGCCACATGTACACCAGCACCAGTTCTGCTCAGTGTTATGAAGTTTGCCGATAAACTAGAGTCTCTCAGACCCTCCTTCTGAAACAAGAAGGAAGTGCTCCAGGTACACTTCCTTCGAAAATTCACAGGGTAACAGGTACCACAAATAGCCCCCATCTGAGTGTCATGCCCGCAGTGCAGCCCGACCCCATGGACCGTGACCCTGGGGATTCTGCGCCCTCAACGTCTGAGGCTGAGCTCCCTGCACCCCTTGAATCACCAGAACTAAGTCCTGCGGAGGATTTCCAGCTACCAGGAGAGTTTACACCTGGAGGTGCGCTGGCAGAGCCAAGCACAAGCACAACGCCTCCTGATTCCCCCCCCCAACCGGCGGCTTGTTTGCAAGAACAGAGGCAGCAGGACATGGCAACCCGGCGTAAGGAGGCGTGCATGCGAGGTCGGCGTCCTCTAAGCCCAGAGTACTGACCGGAGCCAGGACCCTGTTAGCGGCTGGTAATTGGCTAACAAGCGGAACGGGCTTTTTAGGCGGCTCTCTCAGATCCCCAACTTGTGCTGGCAACTAGTCTCATAGATGACTCGCTGCACCCCGGATCCTGTATTCCTGTTTCCTGGTTTTCGTGCTGACTTCCCAGCTCCTGTCTTTGGCTTGTGTGACGTTGTTTCTCCAGCTCCCTGACTACAGACTGTGTATCCTGACTTTTGACGAACGGCTTTCGGCTTCTGAACTCTGCATGCAATCTCCGGTAACCCTAGACTGCGTTTTGACTTGGTATTTTGGACTCTGCTCATGTTACTCTGTCTTATCTGGTGCCCTGACCCCGGACTGTGTTTTGGACTCAGTTACTATAGATCAGTTTGATCTGTTTGTCAGACCTAGCTGTCATGCTAGTAATCATGTAATTACAGCCAGGTGTTTTCTAGCAGGTGTTACTCTTTCAGGGCTTGTTAGAGTTAGTGATTGCATCACCCTGTTAGAGATTGGCTGGGGTTTAGCATAATAGCTATCAGCTTGGTAAACTGGAAGGGGACTTAGTACTCATAGACTAAGGCACGACATCCTGTTCAATAGCCTGTAAATATCTCTGTATATAGTCACCTTTATAACTATATAAACTCTCTGTGCACCTTCATAACTGGTCAGTCTCCCGCTTCTTATTTACAACACCCAATAGGACTTTCCGTGCCCTGCCTGGCCCCCCAGCGCAATCATGACACTGAGGGCAGGAGTAACATTTGCT
>NW_015171024.1:44136-44249 GCF_001447785.1 Gekko japonicus | reverse complement strand
GAGATGTTCAGTCTCTTCTCCTAAGGCTCATTCCTTAGTCTTTGTGTCGTTATAACTCAGCCTTTTCCCTGTGGTGTGCAACTCGGAATGTATAACTACGTATATATATATGC
>NW_015171024.1:34742-41628 GCF_001447785.1 Gekko japonicus | reverse complement strand
AGCATGTCTTCAACGCTTTGAAATAAATTTTGCTTTTCTTGAAAACGTGGATTTATTCTCGATGCTTGAGGATCCAACAGTAACTTCAAAACGTATAGGAACAAAGGAAAGTCCAATTTGGAAGATTCATGATCATGTGGATGCACAGCTGAGGTCTTATGTATGAAAAAGACACCTCGAAACGAATGTTAACTCCGGGGGAGTTCGTCCAGTTTCATCTACTGACGTCTTCATTTCATCTTGTGACGTCCTTATTTTCTGTAAAACATAAGTGTACAATGGATTCAATATTGTTACATTAATACAAATTAGAACTTGCATGATTTGCACTATTTGCAGTAGACCCCAAAAGACAGCTGTCTAACTTGAGGGAGTCACCTGTTGTAGTGACTTGATCAGACCAAATGTTAAGGCGCCGGAAGAAATTCACAAAACCTTGTTATAGCTTTCAGTTTCGTATTACATAAACGACTCCAGCCATCGTCAGTAAAAGCTGACACTATCTGAAGGGGTTGTGTTGGCCACATCAGTCCATCACAATGAAAGCTGATTCACACATTGCCTGATATTTTATCACCGGAGGGCTCAACTGAATGGAATCTATGGGGGGGGGAGAGATATCTGGAGTAATGCTGAAGTGATAAGAGGAGGAGGGACCTTGGCTCAGCTCTTTGGGAGGCGGCTCAATAGCAGAACACATGCCGAAGTTCCTAGGGACAATTTCTAGTGTCTCCTTGCTGGGAATGCCAGCTTGGTGTGGTGGTTAAGAGCGGCAGACTCTAATCTGGATAACTGGGTTTGGTTCCCTACTCCTCTGCAGCTGGGTGACCTTGGGCCAGTCACAGTTCTCTCAGAACCCTCTCAGCCCCACCTACTTCACAAGGTGCCTGTTCTGGGGAGAGGAAGGGAAGGTGATCGTAAGCCGCTCCAAGACTGCTTTGGATAGTGAAGGTCAGGGTATAAAACCAGCTCTTCTCCTCCTCCTCCTGTTAAAGGCTCTTGGGTAGCAGGTGTTGGAAAAGGTCCTCCCTCAACTTCAGGATGCAGAGAGCTACTGACAGCCAGCAAGCCAATGTGGCAAAGTGGTTAAAGTGTTTGTATAGGTTTCTGCCCCCCAAGCCTGTCCAGGAATGAGGGGGGGAAGCCCACACTTTTTCAATACATTAAACAACAACCCAGAAAGGTAGGCTACCCTCTCTGGATTCAGAACAATATGCCACCAGAATCCCTTTTTATCTAGTCCCAGCTTTTCCCCAAGGGAGGGATTCCAAACCTTTAGGTTAGCCTCTGGGACAGAACACACTAGCACCTCCTCAGAGATGCACACTTAATGCTCAATGGTAGCGTGCAGCCAGCCAGGCATAGGAAAATAGACTTGGAATCTCAGTTACAACATCAAAGACCATTTAGAAACCAGAATAAGTTTATTCAGTACAGAACTTAGCATAGACTAGAAGGATTTCAAAACAAGAAAGGCTAGGGCAGCTTGCCTTAACTAAACAATAATTCATAGTTACCTCCTTCAGGAGCTTCCAAGAGTTCAAGATTGTCCATTGTGATAATCCAGGTATCACCAAGGGATTTTGAGGAGGAAAATCCCCTCCTTGCCTCCATGTGCTCTAAGGCACAAAAAGCAATCCTTTGTTCTCCAACAGACAGCATGGCAGGACAGCATTTCAGGTGAACAGAACACAAGAGCAGCAGAGAGCAGGAACAGGACAGAGAGCTCTCTCCCAAGGGATCAGACAATTAAACCTCAATCTAATCATGACTAGCTATGGCCATCAGCCAATCAGGAGTAGCAGGGTGTGTGGCCAATTTTTTGGTTGTCATGGGGACAACCGGGGATAGCTAGGAATTTTGGAAACCACGCCTGCAGTCACATGACCCCAAGCTCCAGCTTCTCCATTGCTGACGTGCCTCTTGGCACTCTTTGCTCCAAGCCAGCGCTGCCCCCGGCTTGGTAGCTTCCGGACCCTTCCGTTTCATTTTTAACAAGTCAGTAAGGGGCAAACTGATTTGTACAAAGTTGGGCAGGAAATTTCATATTCATATGCACCCCCCCCCACACTCCTAGGCCAATTGGCCTGACTCCCGCGCACAGGAGAATGGGGCCCCAGGCCGTTAAAGCCAAAGCTGGGAATCGAAACTAGTCCCACGGGTAATTGGTGGGAAGACACTACACAGGCAGTCTACAAGGTCAGAGAGAGTAAGGAATGAAGAAATGCAGCAGCAGCTGGTACACAGGTCAAGCAAAGGCACTCCTGCCCATAAACATCATGGCAGCATAGCTGACACTGGGAGATCCAAGTTTAGATCCCTGCTCTGCCACGGAGCTTGCTGGGTGACCCTGGGCCTTTCATAACCCTCAGCCTAATCTACTTCACACGTTTGGGGGCTTCTAAGAATAAAAGGAGGAGGAGACAATGGTGTCGTAAGTTGCTTTGGGTTCCCACCGGGGATAAAGGAGGAGTCCGAATAGCCCCCCCAAAAATACATGAAAATTAGACAGTACCAAGCAATGTGGAGGAGGAGAGTTGGACTTATATCCCACCTTTCACTCGGAGTCTCAGAGCGGCTTACAATTTCCTTTCCATTCCCTTCCCCTCCCGCCAACAGTCACCCTGTAAGGTGGGGGGGCTGAGAGAGCTCTTGAGAGAACTGCTCTCGAGAGAACAGCTCTGAGAGAACTTGTGACTGTGCCAAGGTCACACCAGCAGCTGCACGTGGAGGAGTGGGGAATCAAACCCGGTTCTCCCAGATTAGAGACCACACTCTTATCCACCACACCAAACTGGCTCTCGTACCAAGGAGACACTAGAAATTGTCCCTCAGACCTTCGGCATGTGTTCTGCCATTGAGCCGTCTCCCAAAGAGCTGAGCCAATGACCCTGCTCCTCTTATCACTTCAGTATTACTCCAAATATAACTTTTCTCCCAAAAGATTCCGTTCTATCCAGTCAGACCCAGTGTGAGTCAGATTCACAGGAAACCTCTGTAGGTTTTGATGGATGAGTGCCATTTCGCACGTGCAATCCATTCCTTGAGACTTCAGTCACCGGGGACTGAATGGACATTATCCTAAGCAGTAGAGCTAATTATGCTTCTGCTCGCCACCCCCACTTTTGCTTACACAACCAGCCCTAACGTAAAATAAATATGAAATAGCCACGTAAGTGCATATTCCTGACAAGCAGAGAAATTACTATTCTGTGCAGGTGATAATTATCTGCCACACTTGTCTAATGAGGGGATTGTATTTATGGCATGTGTATTTCAAAGGTGTCAGCACATACAGTTGTCAAGCGCTGCCCACTTAAGAAGTTTGCTTTGGTATATTTATTGATTGCCTACATGGGGAAGGAAAGCAAATGTTAACTTACCCTTAACAATTAATCCCCCAATGACTTGGGGGGGGGGAGATTGAAAGAAGATGTTGCCGAGTGATACCAGGGATCTGCATAACAGTAGGCAAGCGCAGGGTGGGGAGGTTATTATTATTCTTAAAAATGAAACATGACTCATATTGCCCGGAGTCCTGGAAGTTGGGGGATGCGGTGAAAAACATAAAAGCAAAAGGGGGAAAAGATAAAAGCAGAGGGGCTCGCCGTTTACAGCAATTGTGGCACGGAAGAACGAACGAGAGACGCCACACTTCAAAAATAGCTGGCGCAAACCTTGGAGACGCTGGAGACTTCAAAAGGAGTTGAGGCCCCAAATGCTGAGTCTCTCTGCCGTGGCTGCCAGCGTCATTGCACGCTTTGCGCTGAAGTTCCGCTACGATTACCCAGCCAATTCAAGGTCTGCAGCTGATTAAAGCAGCTTTTTGAACCAATTCACTGATTAATTATTGTTATTGCTTCTGTTTTAGCAGATGCCCTGTCAAGTCCACTGCTGCCATTTCATTCGATGAATTGTTTTATTTTGGTCTCCTTTTTTAAAAAAAAATGTTTACATTTTCATGTGTTCATCGCCTTGAGCACCTTTGATGGAAAGTGTGGGAGAGAACCGAGTCGATGAAATAAAGGAAGGAATACAGATGACTTTTTTTTTTAAGATAAGGAAGGCGGTGGGGGATAATTTATAATACCAGGAAGAAACTGGGAATTGTTCACTTTTATTTCTTTTAAGGTTCCCCCAGGCAGGTAACTATTGCACGAACAAGGCACAGAATATCAGACATAACCGTGTTTGCAGTGCTCATTCCCTCGAGTCAAGTAGCTCATTCATTCACTTGGATGATTTGTTTCCAATTCAAAATAAGCAGCATTTTGAGTAGTTTTCCACCTGTGCCTTGGTAAGGCAGGAAGTTGCTTTGGACACCTGCTTACAGTTTGCTGGAGTGCTTGGTTTATGTACGCCCCGAGGTTATCATGGCTAGGTAATGCATAATATAAAATCATCCACAATTGAAAATCAACTCCATTTCAAGGGTACAAGCTACTCTGGCATCCGGTTTCAGGCATCGGTGCAAGAATGTAGGAAAAATCTCAAACACAAGTTAGAACAAAGTTTGGGTCCAGTGGCACCTCTGAGACCTACCAAGTCAATGCACAAAACAAAATCACACCACGATTTAGAACCATTTCAACTGACCAGGCATGCACACGAAAGCTTCTGCCCAGAATTAAACTTTGTTGGCCTTAAAGGTACCACTGGACTCTAAGTTTGCCCGGTTGCTAGACCAGTGCAGCTACCCACCTGAATCTATATATAATTTAGAACACTGGATTCAAAGAGCTTGGCTTTGGAGGCCAAGCAGGCCAACTGGGTAAGGCTTGAGTACTTTTTAGGAAGACAGCCCACACAGCACCTCACTCCCTCAAACTCCACTAGGCTCAAGACAACCAAGGGAAGCTCTCCTTTTGTCAACTGATTTCATTCCCTCTCATTCATTGGGTTGGCTGAATGGTAGGTAGAGGATTGGTGCTGTGTGAAGACAGTGTGTTGAGGCCTAAAACAAAATCACAGTACAATTTAGGACCATTTGGTGTAGTTAGGTGTAGCGGTTAAGTGCACAGACTCTAATCTGGGAGAACCAGGTTTGATTCCCCACTCCTCCACTTGCACCTGGATGGATGACCTTGGGCAAGCCATAGTTCTGTCAGAGGTGTTCTTGAAAAAGAGCAGTTTCTGTCAGAGCTCTCTCAGCCCCACCTACCACGCAGGGTGTCTGTTGTGGGGAGGGGAAGGGAAAGGAATTTGTAAGCCACTCTGAGACTCCAAGTGAAGGGCGGGGTAGTAAATCAAATCTCTTCTTTTTCTTCAAGTGATCAAAAAAGTGACATTTTTTTGTTCCATTAATATAAGAACTGCTACTGCTCTGGGCATAGAGCAGGGGCCACTGGGGAAGTGGGGGGGTAGTTGCGGGTTTCCTGCACTGTGCAGAAGATTGGACTAGATGACCCCCAAGGTCCATTCCAGCTTTATGTTTCTAACTAGGTGTAAGGCCCATAGTGGGAAGAAATACAACAAGCTCTAGAAGGAAGCGGCAGGTGAGTGTCCCGGCTGTGGCTGGTGGGGTGGCAGAGGGAAGGGGAAAATAAAGGGAGGCAAGCCATGTTTCTTTCCTTCTGCTTAGCTATAAGGCAGGGCTGTCTTCAAGTCATTTTGCTGCCCCAAGTGGGTAGTATGGGAGGGGCAGGTATGGTTCCCTCCACCCCTGAGTTATGTTGATTTGGGGTTATGCAGTGGCAGCTAAGGTAGAAAAACACCTCCTCCTATGCCATGTCTTCTGGGTTCCAAGGGTCTGGAAAGCGGTTCCATAGTTACAGGGTTGCCAACTCTGGATTGGGAAATACCTGTAGATTTGAGGGGTAGAGCCTGGGGAGGGCAGGGTTTGGGGCGCGGAGGGACTTCAGTAGGGTATAATGCCATAGAGTCCCCTGCCCAAAGCAGCCATTGTAATAGCTGGGAAATTTTCTGTAGGGGAAATGATTTGCTGTGGTTGGGGAACAGGGTGATTTCTGGGAGATCTTCAGGTTCCACAGGGAGACTGACAACTCCAGTGACGATTTAAGGGGAAATTGGGATATTAAATTTACCTGAGGACACATTCTTTTTCTTTTTCTTTTCCATCCCCCTGGGAGGAGGTTCTTATTGGGGTTTTTTTTCAGACTACAAAACTACAACAGAAAATATAGGAAAGGGAACTACATCTAGGGAATAAAGAAAGAAGATCCACAACTAACTAAAAACCCAAGAGTAGGAGATCATACATCAGCTTGACACCATGCTATTTTCAAAAAGCTACTAATAATACAATGAACTTAGTCGGTTATGCTAGATTAATTGTCATTTAACCATCCCTTTAACTGTTTAAATAAATTCCCAGAGCATCCACAAGTTATTTCAACATTTTTTCAGGCACAAATCAGAGTCCTTCAGCCCTTATTTATTCTTATCTTTTCTAATCCTCAATTTATAAGGGCTTTTGGGGGCAGCCGCCCCCTTTTCAGAGGGGGGGTCCTCGTCCGAAGACCCCGAGCCAAACTCGCCATCAGATTTGCTTTTTTTTTACTCCCCTTTGCCCTCTTCTGGTTCCCCAAGCTGTGTCTGCAGAAATTCACGTGCTTTAAAAAAAGAGTCAATCTTTTCTTTTTTAATCGTTAATTTTGAAAATTACGCCTTCTGGGGTTAACCACCTGTAACTGATGTCATTTGTTTGTAAGAAAAGGATTAATTCTTTATAGTTTTTTCTCTTCTGTCTTATATCAAATTGAATGTCTTTTAAAATCCTGATATTATTGCCCCCAATTTTCAAGGGTGTTCCCGAATTTGCTTTCAAAATAGCATCTCTCACATGTCTCTTTGAGAATCTGACCACTATTTACCCAGGCAGATTATTTTTCTTGATGTACGATGAATAGGACCTGTAGACCACATC
>NW_015171024.1:31688-34354 GCF_001447785.1 Gekko japonicus | reverse complement strand
TTTTAGTAGTGATATCCATTTCCTTCACCTTCTCTCCAATTTGCTCTGTTGCTTTTAAGGATTGAGTCAGTTGCATCTGCTGCGCTGCCACACTCTGCCCAATTACTGACAGTTGTTGTTTAATGCCAGTGATCTCGTCCAGCAGGGGGTTCAGGGAGTCAGCCAAAAGTTTTGAGAGCTCAGTGACCTCATCTGTTCGAGGACTGGCCCCTAGTTTTGATTTCAACAGCTTCTTTTTTTCCGGTTTCTTCCCCACCATTGTTTTGGATTTGTTTACTTTTCAAAAAAGTTGCTAAAGTCTCTGATATTTGCCCAAATGCTTTTCTGTGCTCTGGTAAGTCTCTTAAAACAGTTTTAGTCCCTTATTTTTCCACTCCCCCCTCTTTCCTTCCATGTTCCGTCTATGCATTTGGGAGGGATCCCTCCCCTGTTCGCTTTCCCGTCACTCTTTAGGGGGGCAGCTTCTTTTTATATCTTCATGCTCGCTTCAACCCAACTCACAGTTCGTTGTTGGCCATTCGGCCTCGCTCGTCATAATTTATTTCGCCCGATCTCCAATGCTTGTCCTGGTTAGCAGCACTCGTACCATGCGGTCACTCAGCAGCAGGACCTCCAGGGTGGAGGGGCGCCCCAATTCTTCGGCTTTGGCCATCGAAGACGTCACCTCTCAAATCCCCCCTGGCTGGGAGCCTTTTACCAAGGCTCTGGGGGGGTCTCGACCTGTCAGACCCCCTCCCACACACTGGTGTGCAGTTCACATCCCCGGGGCGTCTGGGAGATGTGTCTGCCTGCGTGTCGCCATAAACTGAAAGCCCACCTCAGGACACATTCAATGACTCCCAACAGCAAACTGTTTAGAATATTAGAGGCAAAGGCCAATCAGGCCGCATATGCAAATGACCTCTGTGTTCTGACTGGCTATTGGGGAGAGAGGAACAGCAAATTGTTTAGAATATTGGAGGTGAGACTCAGGCAATGCAGACAGTGTACAGGGACAGCTTCTGAGTGACAGATCAGGGAGTCAACTGATTTGGGAGCATGTGGAATGTTCAGGAGACTCCATGACCAAAACAGAATTATTATATAGAGAGCTTATTAGGGGGGGAGCAATCTCGTTTCTATTTCCTTTAAAATTAAAAAAAGTCTATCACAGTAATACACCCGACCCAAAATCATTGCAATTGCCCTTCTTTCACAGGCCAACACATTTAAATTGTTACCCACCAATTAACTTAGCTGATTAAGAATAAACAAAGCTGGCAATCTTTATTTCTTTACAGATGGAAACACTTTCGCCACTGAGTATTCAAGACTTGGAATATTATTTCTATGACTACTTTGACCACCATTATATGCGTAAGGGTGCAATCTTGAACAAGTCATCTGAGAAGTGAGTCCCACCTTATTCAGTCACCCTGATTCCCAGGAATGTGTTCTTCGGATTTCAGCCTGAGAGGAAGAAGGCAAAGAGAAATTGCTTTATTAAAAACTGGACTGGCTGGAGGGCAGGTAGTGAAATGATGGACTACAAGATAATGTAGAGCCGCGTGTGCTAAGAAGTTTTTTTTTATGACTGGAAAAGGAAGTCTTTGGTTATTGTAATAAGTGGATTCTGTTGAATAAATGGATATGGAAGAGAGAGAAAAAAGACCTTCCATTATGATTAATTTTGTTTTCACCCTTCAGGGTAAAGGACAGAATTAGGGAGGTGTGTCTGGGTCACTCGAATAAAGTGCCCTGCTTCTTTGAAATATTAATGTAAGTGTGAGGTAACACGGAAGTTTACTCAACATCGTTATTTACCACTTATGAAATAAAGACATTTCCTCGAATTTATTATTCCAACTCATTATCAGAAGCAAAGGGCAACTTTAATATTTTCTTTTTCTAATATGTTTAATACACCAGGGGGAGGGGGAAGAATCGCCTCAGAAAGAAAGAAAAAACATCCAACCCCACTAATTAAATTTTCTCCTTACCGGTCAAAACTGAAGCCTTCCATTTAGTCCCATGGCCATCTTGAGCCAGGAGGAAAAGCATCTTCCGTGAAGGTAGACCAAGATGGGTCGCCATGTTCGTCTGTCTGTAGCAGGAGGAAAGAGCCAGAGTCTAGGAACACCTTAAAAGACTAACCAAATTTGTGGCAGGGTGGGAGCTTTCGTGAGTCACAGCCCACTTCCTCAAACTCGCGAAGCTCCTACCCTGACACAATTTTGGTTAGTCTTTAAGGTGCCCCTGGACACACACACTCTCTCTCTGAAGTGTTGTCAAGTTGTACCTGACTTATGGCAACCCCAGCAAGGCAAGGCATGTGACCTCAACAAGGCAAGTGGGAAGCAGAGGTGGTTGGCCATTGCCTTTCCCTGCAAAATCTCCCTGGGTGGTTTCCCTTCCATGTACCAACGCTGCTTAGCTTTCAACTCATGGCAAAACCAGCAAGGGGCTGTCAAGGCAAGTGAGAAGCAGAGGTGGTTGGCCATTGCCTTCCTCTGCAGAGGCTTCCTTGGTGGTCTTCCTTCCAAGTACTGAGCCTGCTTAGTTTCTGAGATCTGACCAGATCAGGCTATATCATGCAATCTTCCCTTCCCATAAGAAGAAGAAGAAGAAGGAAGGTTTTGTTAAAACACAGGCCAAACATGCCAACAGTTATGCAAAACATGGTTCCA
>NW_015171024.1:29333-31652 GCF_001447785.1 Gekko japonicus | reverse complement strand
GGAAGGAAGGAAGGAAGGAAGGAAGGAAGGAAGGAAGGAAGGAAGGAAGGAAGGAAGGAAGGAAGGTTTTGTTAAAACACAGGCCAAACATGCCAACAGTTATGCAAAACATGGTTCCTGTTGTTTAGTGAACAGTCTTGGACAACTCTCCCCTTGAAGATCATGGAAGTACCAATGGCACAGACATGACCTACAAGAGGATAGGTAATTGAAGACTTGCGGGCCATATCCAGTTTCCATTATGCTCCTTAGCTGTGAAGAAGCAGAAGAACAGGGAGGAGGAGGAGATTGGATTTATACCCCACCCTTCACTTGGAGTCTCAGAGCGGCTTACAAACTCCTTTCCCTTCCCCTCCCCACAACAGACACCCTAGGTAGGTGGGGCTGAGAGAGCTCTGAGAGAACTGCTGTTGAGAGAACAGCTCAGACTTTGACTGACCCAAGGTCATCCAGCCTGGTTCTCCGGATTAGAGTCCGCTGCTCCTAACCACTACAACAAACTGGCTTATTTCAGTGTGTTTGCGTCTCGGCATGCACGTGAGAGTGAGCATCTGAGGTGCATAAAGGAATTGTTGTTCACACTTGAGGGAGGTTAATGGACTTTTGGCTTCCACCTCGGCTCATCCGGGGGAGGATCAGAAGTTGTGGCTCATACTGCTGCTCCATCAGCCCTTGCTCGATCCAAATTTTTCTGTAAGTAATGGATTGTTCCCCAAAGTATTGTCCATCAATGGGAAGAAATAAAAGCATACTGCAGAGTCTCCTTTACAGCTCAGGACTTCTCAGTTTACTCCTCCATCACTGGAAAGATCATGCAGTCATATCTTGCAGGGCTCTTTTTGGGCAGGAACGCACAGGAACGGAGTTCCGGCTGGCTCCCAAGTTGGCCACACCTAGTGGGAACTTATTAGCATAATAGGCCACACCCAACAGCAGGAACTCATTAGGATTGGCTACATTAAGGGTGTGTGGCCTAACATGCAAATGAGTTCCTGCTACAAAAAAAGGCCCTGGGTCTTGACAACAAGCACGGTAAACAGAATAAGAAGCAAAAGGTGGGTGTGGCTGGATGACCACACTTTTGGTAACATGGGGGTGTGGTCTAATGTGCTAATGAGCTGTGCTGTCAGGGGTGTGGCCTAATATGCTAATGAGTTTATGCTGTTGGGTGTGGCCTATTATGCTAATGAGTTCCTGCTGGGCTTTTTCTACAAAAAGAGCCCTGCTTCTAGGCAATTAGAAAAAAAATGAGACCAAGGACTAGAGCCTTTCCATATGTTGTGCAGAATCAGGACTGGGACAACTGGTCACATAACACTGCCATATTGAGCCAAGTGTTTGTCTGTCAAGGTTAGTCTTATCTACCCTGACCTGCAACAACTCTCCAGAATCTCAGGTCTTCCACATCACTTACTGCTTCGTCCTTATAATTGGAGGTGCCAGGGACTGAAGCCAGGACTTTGTGCAAAAAATAGATGCCCTGCCTTGGTGGTGGTGGAAAGTGGCATCAAGTCACAGCTGGTTTATGGCTGCCCCATCGGGTTTTCAAGGCAAGAGACATTCCAAGGTGGTTTGGCATGGCCTGCCTCCATGTCATGAGCCTGGTATTCCTTGGAGGTTTCCCACCCAAACACTGATCACGGCCAACCCTGCTTCACTTCTGAGACCTGATGAGATCAGGCTGAGCTATCCCGTTCAGGGCTGCCATATCTTGGGCAGTACCATTTCAAACTGCAGATGGGGAGGAATCCTTTACTGAACACCCCTCCCCCACGATGGGCACAAAGACTCCCACAAGCGCTTAGGCTGAAATGAAATTGTGTTGACATTTAAAGTGCCACAAGACTGGTGTTCATTTTTCCCCATATGTAGTATACCATGGAGGAATGTTTTCACATCACCCTAACCCTGAAGTCCTAGTTTTGTATATGGCGGGAGTCGTTTAACACACAGGGAAAATGCATAACTTTCACACAGTCCAGAATCAGACAATGTTGTGTGTTCAACTAAGAAGTGGTCAAGAGCTGATACATAGTAGAGTACAGGCCAAACACTTTCTCTGGGCTCCCAACCAATGTTCCCTCTAAGCTGTGGAGTCTTGTGAGCAAAAATTCTACTTTGTGAGCTACTGGCATTAAAGCTGTGAGCAAGTGAGTTGGGTGCTGCATAAATCAGTTTGCTCTGGAGCCATCCTTCCTGAGCTAAGACAGAAATGTGTGAGCCGGAGGCTAAAAAAACTATGAGCTAGCTCACACTAACTCAGCTTAGAGGGAACACTGCTCCCAACATTCTGGCTTCCGTCCTAGATCCTTTCCAGTC
>NW_015171024.1:8304-28472 GCF_001447785.1 Gekko japonicus | reverse complement strand
TGGGTCTTCCTGGCCGGGACCACATCCGGCCTGCGCTAAAAGCACTGCACTGGCTGCCAATAGCGTACGGGATTTGCTTCAAAGTGCTGGTTCTTGCCTTTAAAGTCCTATATGGCCTGGATCCGACATACCTAAGGGACCGCCTTTCCCCATATGTTCCCTTACGGGCACTACGGTCGGGGACGCAACATCTCCTGGTGATCCCAGGCCCCAAGGAGGCCAGGCTGGCTGCAACCAGGGCCAGGGCTTTCTTGGTGGCAGCTCCTACCTGGTGGAATGAGCTCCCGGAAGAGACCCAGGCCCTGCGGGACCTTGCACAGTTCTGCAGGGCCTGTAAGACGGAGCTCTTCTGCCAGGCTTTTGAGTAGGAGCCGCCACTACCTTACCGTCATTACCAATTGGCCCTGGGAGGAGAGAACGACAGCGCCGCGTGGAACTGACATCACCAACTTGGGAGTACCATCTTCAAGATGCCATCTTTTTACTGAAGTTTGTTCCGAAACATCTAGAGCACTTATAATGTTGTAATATTGTATTGATGTTTTATGCAATTTTAATCTGTTTTTCTGTATTGGCTTACGCCTTTTGTGAGCCGCTCTGAACCCGCTTGTGGGGAAGGTGGGCTATAAATTAAAATAAATAAATAAATAAATAAATAATAAAATGTAGAAGGTTTTCTATTCCTATGTCATCCTCTTCACATGCACCCATAACTCTTCAATGCAATAACAAAGTTTGAGTCCAGTGGCACCTTTAAAACAGGCAAAGTTCAATACTGGGTATAAGCGTTTGTGTGCATGAACACTTTTTCAGAAGAAGTGTGCATGCACAGGAAAGTTTAAACTCAGAATTAAACTTTGTTGGCCTAGGGTTGCCAGCCTCCAGGTGGGGTCTGGGGATCTCCCGCTTTTCCAACGGATCTCCAGCTGACAGAGATCAGCTCTCCTGGGAAAAAATGGCTGCGTTGAAGGGCGGACTCTGTGGCATTGCACCATGCCCCCCCCCCCCCCAAACCCCCCCCCGCTCCTGGCTCCACCCCCAAAGTATCTAGGTATTTTTCAAACCTGACCTGGCAACCCAGCCTGGTCTTAAAGGTGCCAGTTGACTCAAACTTTGCTCTGTTGCTTCAGACCAACGCAGCTACCCACTTGAATCGAACATCAGTGCAAGTTTTCTCTGGTGCGCTAAAATGGCACACAAAGGGCCTAGAATGTAGGAGAAGAACCACATTTTAACAGATCGCAGCAAGCTTCTTTGAATCTCGCATGGATCAATCTTTCTTATGCCTTGTATAAAATGGGTTCTTAAGTAGTGTTTGACAAGTGGAGAGTCCACGGATGGATACAGAGTGCACGACGGAACAATGATTTCTTTTTTTTAAGAAAAGAAGCAAAGCTGTAAAACGTTTTAAAGATGAGAAGAACAATGTATATCTTTACAACAATGCATTTCTACAGCAAACCAGTCCTAATAAAACCACAGAAAGTTGGAATGAATTATGCTTTTCTCTCCCGTAAAGAACATCACCATTTGGAAAAGGACGTGGGTACGAAAGAGCTCAAAGTGTTTTCTCGGACCTAGAAAGAACGCCGTGGTTTTTTTTCCCCTCCAGGAAAAAAAAAACCTGGAATAACAAATACATAAAACAGAAAAACATGTGTGGATTTAGAGAAGTGATGTTTATATAGAATACTCTTCTCTGTTATCCAGCCACAGAGTCTACCTATCCTGTCCCCAACAAAATCCTTCTGTTACAATTACCATAAGCTGGGAAGAGGGAACTCTGGGGCTGTACGGCCAACAGACAAACAAGCAGGTAAGGGACTACGGTGTCTCTTTGTCATTTTATTTATAAAGAGCCCTAACATTAATTAAATCCCTTGCTTGTTTCTGCTAAAGGTCTCTCAGGACATTGTTTAGAATTGCCTCTCTCCTGGTCCTATGGAAAGAGACAGAGACGGTACTTTAATGTGAGCCCTTTAATTGGAACGAACATCTGTTGGCTGAAACACAACAAGCTTTTGGACTCCCAGTTCCTCTGGAGAGACATGACAGAGATACGAATTAAGGCAGGCGACATGTAAGCTTTGCTGCATCCTCTTCCCTTCATGAGAGCGCTCTGGCACAGAGGTGGTAACAAGGGCAGGTTTGCTTGATGTGGAAATTATCCACCTTTATGGCAATGCCAGTCCAGACGCTCAACGCATGTTTGTGAATCAAGGAAAAATCAGGCGACATAACATCAAGTCTCTGTTCCCATAAGCAGCTTCGATAAGGCTGATCCTGTGAACAGGACACCCAGACCATGCAAGCTATCAGATCATTGATTTATCTAGCACCATAGTGTAACCCAGAGGTCTTCAACTCAGATCTTCTGGTGGGATGCAAGTCTGTTGCCATTTTTGGAAGGATCTGCTACTGGCGCTAGAGCCAGTTTGGTGTAGTGGTGAAGTGCGCGGACTCTAATTTGGGAGAACCGGGTTTGATTCCCCACTCCTCCACTCGCAGCTGCTGGATGACCTTGGGCAAGCCATGGTTCTGTCAGAGGTTTTCTTGAAAAAGAGCAGCTTCTGTCAGAGCTCTCTCAGCCTCACCTACCGCACAAGCAATGTAACCCAGAGGTCTTCAACTCAGATCTTCGGGTGGGATGCAATCTGTTGCCATTTTCGGAAGGATCTGCTGCTGGTGCTAGAGCCAGTTTGGTGTAGCGGTGAAGTCCATGGACTCTAATCTGGGAGAACCAGGTTTGATTCCCCACTCCTCCACTCGCAGCTGCTGGATGACCTTGGGAAAGCCATAGTTCTGTCAGAGGTTTTCTTGAAAAAGAGCAGTTTCTGTCAGAGCACTCTCAGCCTCACCTACCACACAGGATGTCTGTTGTGGGGAGGGGAAGGGAGAGGAGTTTGTAAGCCGCTCTGAGACTTCGAGTGGAGGGCGGGTATAAACCCAACCTCTTCTTCTTCTTCTGGTGCACATGCACAGAGACCATGGTGCCCCCACCTGCTCTCTCTCCTTGCACACCTGGTGAGAGGATCCACCAGAACAGTGCCACGAGGTCACACAGTGGGGGAGATGATTCCTTTTTATCAAAGGCAGGTTCAGAAAATCGGGTTCTGCCTCCTTCCTGTCACATGATTGTGATTCATATGACTTCCTGTCTTATATTTACAGCTATTGGGTCCCGTATTGCTGCCTATGGCTATAAGTGAGTCCTGGGTTTGGAAAGGTTGAGGGCCACTGCTGTAAGGTATTAATGAGGGATGGTTGAATTGAGCCAGTTTGGTGTAGTGGTTAGGAGCGTGGAGTCTAATCTGGGAGAACCAGGTTTGAGTCCCCACTTCTCCACTCGCAGCTGCTGGATGACCTTGGGCAAGCCGTAGTTCTGATAAGAGCTGTTCTTGAAAAAGAGCAGTTTCTGTCAAGAGCTCTCTCAGCCCCACCTACCTCACAGGGTGTCTGTTGTGGGGAGGGGAAGGGAAAGGAGATTGTAAGCCGCGCTGAGACTCCTCCGGGTAGTGAAGGGCGGGGTATAAATCCAATCTCTTCTTCTTCCTCTTCAAGTTCTATCCTAACAGTCTGATCACTGTCCATTCATTGATCATTCCAGGGATGCAGGGTTGATATTCTGAAAATTCAGGCAGAATTCCTGGAGGAGAACCCCTCTACTCCCTTTCCCTTGTCTCCACAGTCAGGAACCTTTTTAAAAAATTGTTCTTGTTTATTGTTTATTAAACAGCTTTTTTATTACTAACTAGTTTAACAGGGTAATGATCTCCTACTCTTGTGCTTTTAGTATAGGGTGGGTTACTTTCCTTTCTCCCCAGTGTAGTTCCCCCTCCTTTTTTTTCTTTGTAGTTTGTGTAGTATTATTAAAAAAAAAATTAAAAATCCCCTCTAAGGGCTTTAAAAAAAGACTATACTTTTCCTCCTGGAGAACCATTGTTGCCAATCTCTAGGTGAGGGCTGGAGATCACTCAGAATTAAAATTGCTCTCCAGGCAATGGTGTCCATATTTACTATTGGCTATTTTCCCCATACAGGGATGGATCCTACCCTATCTATCCTACACTGTCCTATCACTCTACTGATCAAAGTCAAAAGCCTTACGCCAGCCTAAGGAGCCTTCTTGAGTTTAGTGGCTTTTTCTCCAACTAGAGTTGCCAACTCCAAGTTATGAAATTCCTGGAGATTTGGCAAAATTCCTGGAAATGCCTGGCACTGCAGAGAAAGACTGTATTTTTCCTCCAGGGGAGACATTTGGGTTAGCTGGAAGTCACCCGTGTGAAAAACTTAGTTAAGATGACAGGGCAGAGGCTTTATTGTGAATACATTTAGCTTTCCCCCCAAAAAATACAGGAGAAACCAGTTTTATCAGGAGTGGGGAGGGGGGAAAACAGGGACGATATGAGAGTGTTCGAGGGGTGGAGCCTGAAGAGGGTGGAGTTGAGGAGGGGTGGGACTTCAGAAAGGTACAATGCCATAGACTCTACCCTCCAAATCAGCTATTTCCTCCTGGAAATTCACAAGGCAGAGCAAAGAGGAAGAACTTGCCACTGAGATGCACATTTTTTTAAAAAAACCACCCACACCAGCTTGCCCTTTCTGGGTGAGTTTTGGTGGGGTGGTGGGTTAGCTGGAAGTCACCCGTGTGAACAACTAAGTCTATTTAAATTTCCTGCTAGTTAAGCCATCTTTGTGCTTTACAGACTTCCTACAAATTCTTTTGCATAGACCAGATTTGCCAGAATTGATTGTGACATGTTCTGAGGGACCAAATGGCTGAACAGAGAGAAAGGGAACAGAAGTAGGGTGGGACTGAAAGGTTAAAAACTCTGAAATTCAATGCCTTCCTTGGGCTGCGATCACACGCAGAATTAGCCACACCATAGGCACGAATGCTGGGCGGACGTTAAGGGTGCAATCAGATGCAAACATCTGGAAAGTGTCCCACACCTGTGGGCAACCCGTTTTGCTCTGCTGCAGAAGCAGAGTAAAAAGACACCGAAGGGAGTCCAGTAGCAAATGGGTTTGCTATGGGCCAGGAATGGACTTTCTCCAGTGTGATCGCGCCAGCGCACTTTCATGCCGTCAGGATGATCGGGCCACCCCAACTCCATGCCGTTGTTGTTTTTCCTCCATTTTGGTATGCACCATCACACACTATATAGGGAGCACTCAGTGCGGAGATGTGAATCTTCAATCCCCCGTTGAAGTGCACTGGAAACACACGGCAAAAAACAAACAAAAACCCAACCAACTCACCCGTGGTTGCATCTGATCATGCAGTGGCGGGCTGCCCCCACAACTCCCAAGGACTGCGTGATCGAATTCCTACGGAGCAAATAGCCTTGCCCCCATGTTATTTTGTGTGTGTGACCGCAGCCTTGGACTTAGTAGGAAATCCATGAGAATATGTACAGGACATAATAGGCCGTCTATGCCAGGGGTTTGCAGTCTCTTTGGAACCTGTGGGCACATTTGGAATTTGGACACGAGGAGGTGGGCGTTACCAGAAAATTACCACCAGGGAAGGTGGAGCCAATCATGTAATGGTTGCCATGAGAGGAAGGGCCACAAATAAAGGGAGAAGAAGAAGAAAACAACAAAAACTCTTTGGGAGCGGTGGCGCAGGCGGTAAGTGAAGCCTGCATTGACATCTGGCCGAACAGCTCCGGCTGTTGGAGCCCCACTGCGGCCGGGTGAGCTCCCAGCCCTATGTCCCAGCTCCCGCCCACCCAGCGGCTCGAAAGCCCATTAAAGGGCAAATAGACAAATGGGTACCTGCTCTTAGAGCGGGGGGGCACCCATCCCTTGCAGTGTAATGGCGGAGTGAATGGCGAGCAGCGGTGGCGGCGGAGAAACATGGCGGCGATGGCGAGGCAAAGCGAGTGAGAGGAGGCTGGGCCGGCAAAAAAGCATGGAGGCGGGGCGACGCAGTAGGCCGGAGCCTACTGGACAGAGGCCAGCAGCGAGCATGCGCGAACGTGCGCTCGGTCCAGGCCCGAAGGAGTCACAACAGCCAGGAAGTCACAACAATCAAAGACCAGCGCCAGGAGGACATCATCGGACGAGCTCCCGCAGACAAAAACGACTCGCTATAGGGTGCCTGGTAGGCTAGTCACTCTCCCCCTTGTATGTATGTGGCCCTAGGTTAGGATTGGCATTAATGGAATATGTAAACCGCTCAGAGCCCTTAGGGGGTGAGCGATATATAAATTGAAGGAAATAAATAAATAATAATAAAAAATGAAGAAGAAGAAGAAGAGGAGGAGGAGGAGGAGGAGGAGGTTAGATTTATACCCCGCCCTTCATTACCTGATGGAGTGGCTTACAATCTCCTTTCCCATCCCCTCCCCAAAACAGACACCCTACGAGGTAGATGGGGCTGAGAGAGCTCATTCAAGGACAGTGCTTGAGAGAACACCTCTGAAAAAACTTGTGACTCACCCAAGGTCACACCAGCAGCTGCATGTGGAGGAGAGGGAATCAAACCCAGTTCTTCCAGATTAGAGTCCGCGCTCTTAACCACTACACCAAACTGGCTCTCAAATGTAAGGGGCAAAAGCAGTGGTTTTAAAAAATACTCTGTGAAAGAGAGTAAAACCAACACCATAGGGGTAATTGCCACTAAAATAGCATCACTTTGCACAGCCAATCAGATCTCCAGTGACCAAATCAGAAGGCCTGCTGGGCAGGAGCCCCGTCTGGCCCCACCCACTTTCTAAAACCCCTTGGAGGGCACCATCTTGGGAACCCCTGGTCTATGCTGTCCCATTAAATGTCTGTTGGTATAAAACTGTAAAAGACTGTAGAACATCTTCCTTTACATCAATGGAGTATAGATATACCAGTAGAGAGTACGATACAGCAAATTGCCATTCTTTTAGCAGCGGCTAAAAATGCTGTTGCTCTACAGTGGAAAAGTAAACAGAGACCAAATAAACAGAACTGGCACGCTAAGCTATGGAACATGTATGTAATGGCAAGAATTACAGAGAGTGTTAATGATCCCTACTCTCAAAGAACGCGATCTAATTTTTCTGTGACGTGGTCCCCTATATTACAGTATTTGATGAAACAGAAAGAAATCCCAGATATTATAGATTTACTACACTTATGGTGAAATAATTAATAATGTGCCAAATGATTGTTAGGATTAATAGTTGTATAAGTGGTTAAGACGCTGAACTGCAGGCTGTGGAAGGTCAGTAGTTCAGCAGTTCGAGACCCGGGTGCCGCATGATGGAGTGAGCTCCCATCTCTAGTTCCAGCTCCTGCCAACCTAGCAGTTCGAAAGCAAGAAATTGCAAGTAGATAAATAGGGACCACTTCGGTGGGAAGGTAACAGCGTGTTTAGTCATGCCGGCCACATGACCACGGATGGTGATCTGTTATAGATGGAACTGTATATTTTATTATTATTGGGATTGATGTCTATGTAAATTTGTAATTGATTTGTATGTAAACTTGATTGGAAATTCTTAAAAAAATAAAAAAATGTCTGTTGTCTTTGTTACACGTGCTCCGATTTATCTGCAAAAGACAAGACAATCTTGAGTAGAAAGAACTATTTGGTATTTGCTTTTATCCAGTCCCCACCCCACCCCCAAGATTCCCATGCTGAATTCTGGAAACCAGAGGATTTTGGGATGGTCATCTCAGGCTCCCCAGCACTTTGCGATGTGGTCGATGAAAACAACAACACCAACTGTTTGTATCCCAGAGACTTTGAATATATGTAGAAGACTTTAGCAAACTCCTGGACTTCTGAGAGCCAGTTTGGTGTCGTGGTTAGGAACATGGACTCTGATCTGGGAGAACTGGGTCTGATTCCCCACTCCTCCCCATGCAGCTGCTGGAGTGACAGTTCTGATAAGAGCTGTTCTTGAAAAAGAATAGTTTCTGTCAAGAGCTCTCTCAGCCCCACCTACCTCACAGGGTGTCTGTTTTGGGGAGGGGAGGGGAAAGGAGATTCTAAGCCACTCTGAGACTCCTTCAGGTACTGAAGGGCGGGGTATAAATCCAATCTCCTCCTCCTCCTGCTCCTCCTCCTCCTCTTCCTCCTCCTCCTCTTCTTCTTCCATGACAGAACTAGACATGCTGCTAATTTTGCCGTGCACACACTCAACAGTCACATGAGCACACATGAATCTGCCTTGTACTAACTCAGACCCTTGGTCCATGAAGTTCAGTATTGCCTCCTCAGACTGGCAGCAACTCTCCAGGGTCTCAGGCTGAGGTCTTTCACATCACCTCCTACAAGGGTCTGAGAGCCAATTTGGTGTCGTGGTTAGGAGCATGGACTCTAATCTGGGAGAACCGGGTTTCATTCCCCACTCCTCCGCTTGCACCTGCTGATGTGACCTTGGGTCAGTCACAAGCTCTGGCACAGCGGTTCCTGAAAGAGCAGTTTCTGTCAGAGTTCTCTCAGCTCCACCCGCCTCACAGGGTGTCTGTTGTGGGGAGGGGGAGGGAAAGGAGCTTGTAAGCTGCTCTGAGACTCCAAGTGGATGGGGTATAAATCCAATCTCTTCTCTCTTCTTCTTCTCTCTTCTTCTTCTTCTTCTGTTCCAGAATTTTTGGTCTGCTGTCCATGGTCCTGGCCTTGACACTGATAAGACCATAGCACTAGGATGGTGTAGTAGTTAAGAGGGGTGGACTCTAATCTGGGAGAACCGGGTTTGATTCCCCACTCCTCCACTTGCACCTGCTGATGTGACCTTGGGTCAGTCACAAGCTCTGGCACAGCTGTCCTTGAAAAAGAGCAGTTTGTGTCAGAGCTCTCTCAGCCCCACCCACCTCACAGGGTGTCTGTTGTGGGGAGGGGAAGGGAAAGGCATTTGTAAGCCGCTCTGAGGCTCCAAGTGAAGGGCGGGGTATGAATCCTATCTCTTCTTCTTCTTTGTCCTTTGAAGTGGAGATTGATTGATTGATTGATTCAATTTATAAACCTCCCTCCCCCAGAGGACTCAGAGTGCAGTACAACACATGCCAATACATCGATAAATTTATATAATTAACAGTATAAACAGTTAAAACAATCAGAACCCTTTTTGTAGCAGGAACTCCTTTGCATATTAGGCGACACACCCCTCATGTAGCCAATCATCCAAGGGCTTACAGTAGCCCCTGTAAGAAGAGTTCTGTAAACTCTCGGAGGATTGGCTACGTTAGGGGTGTGTCGCCTAATATGCAAAGGAGTTCTTGCTACAAAGAGAGCCCTGATAATGCAACATAAAACTCATCCAAGACATGTCTGATATCAGTTATAGCTTCCCTGTGAGGGGGAGGGGGGGAGACAGAGGCCAGGCTAGATGGTAAACCATTGGTGTCCTCAACCATCGGCCTGGCGGAACATCTCTGTCTTACCAGGGATGCCAGGGATTGAGCCTGGGTCCCTCTGCGTGCCAAGGAGATGCTCTCCCATTGAGCCATGCGCTCTCCCCTAACTTACTGTGGTCAAAGGTAACAGTCATTGGTGAGCTGATCACTCGGTCTGTTCAGTTCATGCTGAGCAGAGCCTGCCGAAATGATTTGCATCACGTTTTCACAAAACTGCCCGTGTGCAAAGACGTTGCTGATTCACACCGGTCAGCAGCCATTAGTGTCACCCAGGACTACTTAGATGAGCCCTCAAAGAGCGGGATTTTATTGAAACCACATCCATATCTGTCTGATGTATAGAATTCATGAGTTTATTTAAACAATCGCCTGTCGAGTGGAACAGTTACATGGCAAAGGGGGCAGTAGAACCCGGGCTGTGCAAGAATGCAATTGCGCAAAAAGCCAGTTGTGCTGTGCAGCTTGCTTAGGAATGAAAGCAGAGAAGTAACCTGCCAAACACCCAGGAACAGATCAATGAACTATTGAACCGACTGTCAAAAAATCTGGTCTCCGTTCACGACTAGCAAACAGGATGTGAGCCGAAAGCAGTGAATGTTTGAACGACCCTAGGCAGAACCACCAAGAGATTCCAGCAACTCCCCTCCTGCAGGGAAAGTGTTCCATCATCTTAATAATTTCAGTTGCCCTTTTTGCACCTTTTCCAATGTTATAATATTTTTTTTGAGGTGTGGTGACCAGAACTGTACACAGTATTCCAAATGAGGCAGCAGCATAGATTTATACAGGGCCATTATGATATAAATAATCCACAGGGCCTGCAAGACGGAGCTCTTCCGCCAGGTTTTATATAGGGGCCGCCACCTCTGCCACCTCTATTACTACCATAATTGGAACAACGGGGTTGGGAGTGGTCCCCGGAAGAACTGCCATAATGCTGCATAGCACTGATGCTGCTGGACTGGCTTGGACCATCGACAGGACAATTTCACCCTAATGAAATGATCGATACCATCTTCAGAGACCATCTTGTTGTATGGAGCACTTCATTTGTTTTTGTTGTGACGAGTCTCTTCCTGTTGGCTTCCTGTTGGCTTCAGCCCTTCTTTCAGGGCTTCCTCTTCCTGTTCCAGCACCTCGGAGTATTTTTTTCGTTACACCGGCCTGCTCCTCCCGCGATACAGTTCGTCAGTTTCGGTTTTCGGCTGCGCACATATCTCAATTCCCACCGCAGGAATGTTAAACAATGTTCTTTTTTACTGTTTTAAAGCCTTCAATCAACTATTTTCTTTGCCGGAATCGGATTTCTGGGAATGTTTGGTCATTTCAGTGAGAGATTTTAGTGATAGATTGTATATTTTTGGCAGGAGATCCACAAGTTCACATTTGAGTTCTTTCAGAACTCTTGAATGTATGTCATCTAGGCCTGGTGATTTGTCACTTTTTAAATTTGTCCATCAGTCATAGGACCTCCTCTCTCGTCACCTCAATCTGGCACAGGTCTTTCAACACCCCGTCCCAAAACCAGCGGTCCTGGAATAGGCAAGCACCTCTCATAATCTACTGCAAAGACAGAGGCGAAAAATGCATTCAGCTTCTCTGCCATTTCCCTATCATCCTTTAGAATTCCTTTTACCCCTTGGTCATCCAAGGGTTCCTCTGCCTCCCTGGCTGGTTTCCTGCTACTAATGTATTTGAAGAATTTTTTATTATTCATCATTTTTTTTTGCAATATGTTCCTCACAGTCCCTTTTTGCCTGTCTGATAACCGACTTGCATTTTGTTTGCCAAAGCCTGTGCTCCCTTTTTATTTACTGCCCTTGGACGAGCCTTTCACCACTTAAAGGAATCTTTCTTACCTATTACTGCTCCCATTATTTTGTTTGTTAACCATGCAGGCCTTTTTTATACCTATTTGTACCTTTCCTGTCCTGTGGTATACATTTTATCTGAGCTTCTAGGACTGTGGTTTTAAATAGTCTTCAAGCCTCCTGAAGAGATTTGACCCTCCTTACCTTTCCTTTCAGTTTCTTCTTCACAAGCCCCCTCATGTGAGAGAAGTTACCACTTCTAAAGTTAAATGTGGTTGTGTTGGTCTTTTTGGGTAACTCCCTGTTTACATATATGTTAAACTAAATAGCACTATGGTCACTGTTCCTATTTGGTGCTCTCAAAATTTCATCTCTCACCAGATCATGAGCATTACTTAGGACCAGGTCCTGGATCACTTCCCCCCGATAGGTTCTGTAACCATATGCTTCACGGCACAGTGACTGACAGTATCTAGAAGCCCAATCTCTTTCTCCTGACTTGAACACATATTGACCCAATCAATGCGTGGGTAGTTAAAATCACTTATTACAACACAATTATTTCGTCTAGCTGCTTTCCTTAACTCTTTTGCTGTTTTTAAATCATCCTCTAACCTCTAATCCTCTAATAATAAAGTCACAGAGTTAAGCTTCCTTTTGGCTTTTTTGGAGGTCCTGGCCTTGAGTCTCCTGCCTAGCAGCGTAATTTTTTTTCTCCCCTCCAGGACCATACGACTACATTTCCCCACAGTGTTGGCTCCTCCCCAGCAATGTCTACCAGCCGATCTAGACGATGTGAAATGTCTACTACCTTTGCATCAGGTAGACAAGTCACCATGTGGTCAGTACTCTGGTTTTCAACCCATCAATCTACATGCCTAAGGATCGAATCATCAGCTATGAAGAGCCTCCCTCCCTACTGTCCCAGGGATGATTCCTTGGCACAAAAGGATACCTGTTCACCAACTGAAGAAGGGGTCCCTTCTGAGGACACACTTCTCTTATCATCAGCACGATGCCCTGTTTCCCCTTGACCCTCAGGTTCCCTGACAGCGGCAAGGCTGCCATTCTCTGAATGAGACATATCTAACAAGTTCCCGCAAGTCTTATCTGTGTGCCTGACTGTCTCTGCTTCTCCTGGTCAACCACCTTGGCCCCGAGGGTATAAACTCATTCTCTGAGAACCAGGAGTTCCTTGCACCAAGCACACACCCATGACCTCTGTCCAGTTGGCAGAAACACACAGAGTGCAATACATTAAATAACCCCCACCCCCCTGCTGGCATTCTACCTTCATAAATGCCTTTATATTATTTAGGAGGGGTTAGTTTTTATCCCCCCTTTTTATATAAAACTTCCTATTTATGTAGATTTGTTTGTGGAAAGTGTGCTTACTGTTTTAAGGATGTCAAGAGCAGTGTTCCCTCTAAGCTGAGTTATTGTGAGCTAGCTCACAGTTTTTTAGCCTCCGGCTCAGACATTTTTGTCTCCGCTCAGGAAGGATGGCGCCAGAGCAAACTAAGACTTATGCAGCAGCCAAATTGCTCGCTCACAACTTTAATGCCAGTCGCTCGCAAAGTAGAATTTTCACTCACAAGACTCCACAGCTTAGAGGGAGCATTGGTTGAGAGACTAGTGCCCTGGCTTTGTCACCCTGCTGCTGAACTCACACATCTGCTAAACTCGCCTGTTTGTTCCCTCATCCCAGACACTTTGTCACTGGAGCTGAGGCACTTCATCACTGGAGCAGGGCCTGCTACCTCTATGGGTCACTAAATATCCCCCACCAGTCTTTCTAGCTCTCCCAAAGCCACAAAACTTAACTTGCCAAAGAGGGATAAGTAAATGGCTGTGGAAGCTGGCTCTTTTACCTGTGGATGTGCAGTGGCCAATCTGTCTGGGAAGTAGTACAGTTCTAACAGCGTGATCCCCCCCCCCCACTGCTGCCACCAGGTATGTTTTAGACTAGTCTGAAAAATGCAGATTTTACATTTGCATTACAAATCCCACTGCGTGAAGGGCAACTTTAAGCCTTGCATGTGAAACTGATCTTAATAATTCAATTTGCTGTTAATGTTTGTAAGCACTATTTGAAATGTTCCATATACATACTTTTCAGAGGATGATACCTTCTTTGACAGGGCATGGGGGGACCTCCTTGTATCTAAATAGCCCTATGCTTCCTGGGGAGAGAGAAGAAATGTAATCTTGTAGGAAGCACAAGGAGGGAAGGCAGCATGGTGTAGCCCATTTCATCAGATTTTGGAAGCTAAGCAGGGTCAGTACTTGGAAGGCAGTCCACCAAGAAAGACTGTGTAGAAGAAGGCAATGGTAAACCCCTTCTGTTTCTCACTTGCCTTGAAAGGCCCTTTCTTGGGGTCACCATAAGTCAATAGCAACTCTTTTTTTTGCCGTGTTTATTTTTCACATTTTCAAAAAGAAAACAAACATTTCAAGTTATTAGATTACATAAAAGCAGGGCTCTTTTTGTAGCAGGAACTCCTCTGCATATTAGGCGACACACCCCTAATGTAGCCAATCCTCCAAGAGCTTACAGTAGCCCCTGTAAGAAGAGCTCTGTAAGCTCTTGGAGGATTAGGGGTGTGTCACCTAATATGTAAAGGAGTTCCTGCTACAAAAAGAGCCCTGCATAAAAGTATACAGTCTATAGATCTATTACATGTTTTATCCAATTGTATACCCTTAGCTATCTTTTGTTCTGTACTTTGTTATCTTTATCTTGAAGCAATAAACTCAAGTTATCCATTTGTGCAAGTTCTAGCAATTTAAGTATTAAGTCCTCTTTTGAGGGTATTTTATCTAGTTTCCAATTTTTTGCCAATAATATTCAAGCAGCCGTTATAATATATGTTACTAAATATACATCTTATGCTGAGTAGCCATTTGGAATTATATTTAGCAAATATATTTCATGTGTTAGTAAAACATCTAAACCCAGAATTTCTAGAATTATTTTGTGTACCATTTTCCAATATTTTTGTATTTTACTACATTTCCACCACATGTGGTAAAAGGTCCCTACATTCAGTTTACATTTCCAGCATTTGTTGGATGTGTTGGTATAACACTCATAAGTCAGTAGCAACTTGACTGCCTTTTATACATGCAGAGAGGAAACACATGCTTAGAGTACACATATCAGCCCTCTTCATGTGTGGTTTTCTCTGCATGGGGACCACTTTGCCTTTGTGCAATCTCCACAAAACTGTGTGTGCTGTGCATGAACAAATTCAGCAATTTCATGATCTGTACTGAAAGTGTAGGCCTTTCCTACTCCGTGAGTACCTTGGTGGGAGGGAGTGTACTAGCTGGGTGGGAAAGACAATTGTCATAATTCCTTTTGACTTGACCTGAACGAGTCAGATGCATCCACAAGGGATGGCACCCAAGGGAAATCACTCCCTCGCCACTGAATGTGAAAAGAGGACCTTTCTACGTGGGATGAAATGACAGACTATTGCCGCCACATCCTGAGTGCATGCATCAAGCCACTGTCTTAATTGATATGTGCACTGAATTTCAGCACCGACATTGTCAGTTCAAGGAAGAAGACCTTCACGCTCGTAAGGACTACTCAGCCATCCATTATAAGCATCATGAACAATTCCAGCAGGAAGACTCATTTGACCCACCCTTTGTTGTATGTGTGTACACATACGCATGTTTTGGAGGTGAACTATCCTCTCTAGTGCCACCCAGTAATTTGCTTGTTATTATGAAGGCTCACAGCCAGATTCTCAGATCTCAAAATGTTAATTAATGGAAATGGGAAAGTACATGCACGAAAAGAGGGGCTGCTTTTATATATCACTTTTCAAAATTTCTTTGATCTGGTTCATAATTAACATCTGTCCTTTTCCTCACCCCCCCCTCCCCGTCGTCAGATAGAGGATAAATCTGTCTTGCAAAACACATCTATATAAATATCACTAATACGTTTTCCCCTTGAGGATAAGCAGTCTCCTTTCCCCTCCCCTGAAATCAATAATGCTTCTAACTTGGATACGGTCGTGAGTTTATCTCTTCTTGGTTATTTACAAAAGCTGGAAATCCTTGAAGATCCAAGTTGGGAGTCCAGGCACCAAGGAAGGGGCGCAAGCATCTAAACAGAAAATAATCCGAAAAGAAGAAGGGAATCAAGGACACATGGCATGCATTGACAGCTGATTGGCCACTATAAAAAACAAGGGTGGTGTGGAGCCTAGTCAAAGGCATAACCGCAGCCAGTGCTTTCAAGGGCACAGTTCAGGTAAGGATTCTGTCCCCAGTTATAGGACAAGCAGCAGAATTCACTGACAAACAACAACATAGTGTTGCCGGCTCTAGGTTGGGAAATACATGGAGATTTTAAGGGTGAAGTCTGTGAAGGGCAGGATTTGGGCAGGGGAGTGACCTTGTGGGACACACAGACTGATACTTATTGAATAGTGATACTTGTTGAATCTTACACGGAGTCTTGATCTGAAAGCAAAAGGCCTAAGAAATCAGAAGTCGGACATATACAAGGAGAGAACCACTAAAGAGTTCCTCTTTCTTGTGGTTTTATAATGTTAGCCACCCTGAGCCTGCCTTGGCAGGGAGGTCGGGGCACAAATTTAAATAAATAAATAAATAAGTGTTCAATGGTAGAACATCTAGGCCTTGCTTGCAAATCAGGGTTTACAGTTTAGAAGCAAAAGAGGGAGAAGCGGGCCCCAAACCAACATTGGGGTGGGGATAAAAACCAAAATGGAGGCAATCACCCGACAGTGTTTGTTCAAGAAGATCCACCCTACAGTCATCAGATTGTAGGCCTCTCTGCATGCTTGATATATAGTGCAAAATGAATCACAGGTTATGGGGCTTTTAGTGATGACTGGGCGCCACAGCTGAAACCCTTGGCTCGAGGTCCCCTGGCACTTTATGCAGCCTTCGTGTCGAAGGAACACCTTCTGCTTGTCCTTTTGGTAGAATTCCAAATTCGGTTTCCAGTTCTTATATTGGAAAGAGCATTGATAGAGATGAATTCTAAAAATCCACAAGCTGCAGAAAAGGAAGATGAAGTTAGAAAAGAGATCTCAATGGGGAGTGGTGCCTGGGTTTCAGAAGTAGCAGGCAAGTTCCTATCCTCAGCTAGGCCAATGAGCAGGAGAGATACCCCCTTGGAATCGATATCATTCTCCCATTGTAACAGATTGTAAACATGCACGAGACAGGCAAAGGGGTCAGGAAGTAGTCAGATAGCAGGCAGAGGAAAGAAGAATAAAGGTTGATAAAGGTAAAGGTTCCCTTGCTCGAAAGCCAGTCGAATCCGACTCTAGGGTTGCGGTGCTCATCTCCGTTTCAAAGCCGAAGAGCCAGCGCTGTCCGAAGACGTTTCCGTGGTCATGTGGCCGGCATGACTAAACACCAAGGTGCACGGAACGCTGTTACCTTCCCACTGAAGTGGTACCTATTTATCTACTTGCAATTTCTTGCTTTTGAACTGCTAGGTTGGCAGGAGCTGGAACTAGAGATGGGAGCTCACTCCATCGTGCGGCACCCGGGTCTCGAACTGCTGGACTACCGACCTTCCACAGCCTGCAGTTCAGTGTCTTAACCACTTGAGCCACCGCAGCTAAAAAATAAATAAATATTGTAACAGATTTTAAACACTCACGAGTCAGGCAAAGGGGTCAGGAAGTAGTCCGATAGCAGGCAGAGGGAAGGAGAATAAAGGTAAGGGGCTCTCTGTAGCCTGGGAGTGAACCATCCGCCCAACAGAAGAAGCAAATATCTCTGTTTTCTCTGACTCAGACCAAAGAGGCTATGGCTCTGTCCAGTTCAGCGTCTTAACCACTTGAGCCACCGCAGCTCAAAATAAATAAATATTGTAACAGATTGTAAACACTCACGAGTCAGGCGAAGGGGTCAGGAAGTAGTCCGATAGCAGGCAGAGGGAAGGAGAATAAAGGTAAGGGGCTCTCTGTAGCCTGGGAGTGAACCATCCGCCCAACAGAAGAAGCAAATATCTCTGTTTTCTCTGACTCAGACCAAAGAGGCTATGGCTCTGTCGTAGAACATCCGCTTTGCATGTAGAAGGTCCAAGGTTTGATCCCGAGAATCCCCGGTGAAACGACCAAGTAGTAGGTTATGTGAAAGACGGAAGTCTACCTAAGATGCTGGAGAGCTGCTGCGGGTCAGAGTACACAGTGCTGACCTTGAAAGACCAACAGTCTAATGCAGTGCAAGGCAGCTTCTCGTGTCCCCCCTCTTTCTTTGCATAATCAAAATGCCAGCTGGATGAAAAGTACCTGCTACAAAAAGAGCCCTGACAGATGCTGCAGGTCAGATTAGACAGTGCTGACCTTGCAAGACCAACAGTCTGATGCAGTGCAAGGCACCTTCTCGTGTTCCCCCTCTTTCTTTGCATAATGAAAATGCCAGCTGGATGAAGAAATCACCTTTCCCTCCATCATAATATTGTGGTTTGGGAGACAGGGAAATGGGTACATTTTGGTGTAGTGAGAGCCATTTTGGTGTAGTGGTTACGTGCGAGGACTCTAATCCGGGAGAACCGGGTTTGATTCCCCACTCCTCCACTTGCACCTGCTGGATGACCTTGGGCAAGCCGTAGTTCCGTCAGAGCTGTTCTTGAAAAAGAGCAGTTTCTGTCAGAGCTCTCTCAGCCCCACCTACCTCACAGGGTGTCTGTTGTGGGGAAGGAGAAGGGAAAGAAGTTCGTAAACTGCTCTGAGGCTCCTTCGGGTAGTGAAGGGCGGGGTATAAATCCAATCTCCCCTTCTTCTTTTTCTACATTTACATTGCAAAGTTAGAGCAGCTGTATGCAGACTTAGCTGTCATGGCTTTCTTGCCTCAGTTTGTTGGATCAGTGAGGTTGTAGAGAACTGTCTTGTGGACCCCCCTAGCCTCACTCGTAGAAGAGCAGTTTCCAGAGTCCCTTGGAAGAAGGAATAGCAGTGAAGCCACTGTGGAGTGGTGCTTAAGAGTGTCGGACTCATATCTGGGAGACCCAGGCGTGAATCCACACCCATGTCATGGAAGCTCGCGAGGTGACCCGGGGCCAGTTATGCTCTTTCAGCCTAAATTCCCTCACAGGGTTGTTGTGAGGATAAAATGGAGGAGAGCAGAATGATATACTTCATTTCTACCCTTCCTTTCTCCTCGCACCGTGGAGAAAGGCAGGGCGCACATGAAGTAAATAAGTGAACAATAAATACGTTTTTGCTGCGCCAAATCCAGAAACAGGGCCCATTTGCATGACACAGAGTTCAGTTCTGCTTTTATGAAGGGTTTTTAATTGTATGCAACTCATCCTATGATCAGACTCTTTGTCGCCAATTACCATTCCCCCCGCAGAAATACTCCAAATGGGAAATTAAGCCATTATTACTCTTCAAACGACACACAGAAGGCTTTGCCTCACTTAGGACCAGCTGAAATATTCCATAGTAAACCAACACGAGCACTTGCATCCTTGCTACATGTTTCCATTGCATCCTGTTGTTGTTTTTATTCAACGGCGGGGACGCAAAAGCACCCTCGCGGCAGAGCGGGTCCCTCGCCTGCCCATTAGTTTCTCAACCGAGTCCTCTGCCGTAACATGGAACAGCACCTTGGTGGATTATCTCAGCAGTTTGCGCCAGCCAGACATAAAGACGATGTCTTTCAGACAACGTCGTCTCTGCATGATAATACGAACAGACATCAGACATAACCAAATTATATTAGGCCCTGACAGAAGCAGAGGAGAGGAGAAAAATGGGGCCTCGGTATCATTTGTATATTTATCCCATTTGCCAGCAGGAAACGTTCTTTCTTTCTTTTTTTTTAACGAACACAAAAGTTACCCTGTGTTCTGAGGGGGCTGGAGAGCTGTCAGGGCTCCGAAGTGCCACATTTCTTTATTGTTTTTGGCAACAAGGACTGCAGCGACGAAATGCCACAGAGACTCAAGACTGCGACATTGCAGCCACTCATTTCTGCTACTTAATTAGATTCTCATTTTGCCTGTTAAAACTGGGTAATGTTTGGTTGTTTGTTTTCATTAAATGGACTCATTTCTCCGGCAACAATATCTACCAGATTATGGTAAATGACTGCATTCATAATGTCTGCATTAAGAGATGGCCCCCGCCTGCTGACGGCACAAGCAGAGGAGGCGATGAGTGAGGATGAGAAACCATTAAGGTTGCAAGCTTTACTGGGTAGATTAATCAACTGACGCTTTAGTTGACTGCTTGACGGGAAGGAGGGAGTTTGAATCAGCGAGGGGATTAATTGGTGGGGATGAGGCATAAATATCCCTGCCTTTGTTGTTTGGAGTTTGTTTGGTGTGAAGTGTTATAGCAATAGGCAATTTAGATAGAGAGAGAAATGTTAAAGATGGTCTTGCCTTCTAAAACAGGGTCAGACTCGGATCCAACAACTTCGGGTTAAAGAGCCTTCCCCCCACTGGAGGAAGCCTTTCTTCAGTTTAGCAAAACTTCTTTTGGTGAAGTGGTTAAGTGCGCAGACTCTAATCTGGGAGAACCGGGTTTGATTAGAGCTGAATATTTGCAGCACAGATAAATCACTCAGACCGAAGGGCCGAGCCTGTAGGTGTTATGCCTCTGCGCTCTCCATCTCTCACTGGATGCCTCCAAGGGAGCCTGCTTCTTCTGCTGGCCATCTTAAGGCGGGTGCTGCGATGCAGGGGAGAGGGTGCCAGCTGCTCACGCTGGAAGCAGGCAGCTCCCCTGGTCCACAGGTTGAGATTCTAGAGCTGCGAGCTCCAGGGTGTTGGTTCAAACCACCACGGCCCCTGGTCATTTCTATGGACTCACTCTGGGGGACGAACAAATCTAATGCTAAGAGGAAAGGCTAGAATCAGCTAACTCTGAGATGCCTTATCTAGGTAAGGAAGCCCTTCCCTTCCCCCAGCCATTTTCCCCTTGACTTTTCATCAAGGCAGATTCCAGCATTAGAAAGAAGACTGCTTTGGGGGGAAATTCCTGAGGGAAGAATAGTTTGCTG
>NW_015171024.1:1607-8290 GCF_001447785.1 Gekko japonicus | reverse complement strand
TTTCCCTCAACTTCTTCCCTGCAAGTAGCCACCCACACATTCCCTCTACACAGCAAACACGAAACTGGGAACCCTGTGACTGTGTCAGGTTCCTTAGCAGGATCACACCACACACCAAAGCTTCTTAAGAAGATAAGTGTTTAAAGAAAAAGTGATTAACACTTGGAATTCAAAGAGTGATTAACACTTGGAATTCACTGCCACAGGAAGTGGTGGCGGCTACAAGCATGGACGGCTTCAAAAGGGAATTGGATAAGCATACGGAGCAGAGGTCCATCAGTGGCTATTGGCTTCTCTTATGTTCTTATGTCTGGGGCAAGGGATGCTCTGTATTCTGGGTGCTTGGGGGGTGCACAGTTGGAGGGCTTCTAGTGTCCTAGCCCCACTGCTGGACCTCCTGGTGGCACCTGGTGTTTCTGGTCACTGTGTGATACAGAGTGTTGGACTAGATAGGCCTTTGGCCTGATCCAACTTTGGCATCTCTTATGTTCTTATGTTCTTATGATAGTCCATTACTAATAAAGAGTATTCAGCTTGTGTCAGGAATGACCAGCAATGTATAGAAAAATTGCTTTCTGCTTTCTATATCCACATGCCTTCTCCTGTGATGTCTTTTTGATAACATGCTGTGTCTTGTTTCCTGTTGCAAGCCAAATGGTGGGGGCCACATGGCCTAAATAGCCATGCCATAAACCCACATTCTTTCACACTTCCATGCCAAATGCCAGACCTCATGGCTACACTTTCTGGCCCACATGCAACTAATCACGTACAAAATGAAGTAGCTGGAGTTTGGGATCAGATGACTGCAGGCAGGGCTCCAAACTTCCAGCCTATCCCCACACGCAGCTATGACAACCAACAATTGGGCACATCCCCTGTCCGCTCATGATTGGCTGATGGCCACAGCTGATCATGAATGGAATTGGGGTATAATTGTTTTGATTCCTATGGGAATGAGTTTCTTGCTCTGCTCTTAGCTCTCCCTTCTTGTCATTGTCTGTTTATTGCACCTGGAAATGCTGTCTCTTGGAAGACAAAGAGCTGCTTTGTGAACAGGAGCACATGGGTGCAAAGATGGGATTTCTCTTCAAAATCCCATGGTGTCTAATTGGACGTATACCTTGGACACTCTTGGAATATGGACACTTCACTGGTAACTATGAATATCTTTACTGTGTAGTTAAGGCACAGAGCCATAGTTTTTTTCTTGTTTTCAGTAATCTCTTATATAGTCTGTTTTGCTATGCTCTGTACTGAATAAAAATTATTCTTATTTCTAATGGGTCTCTGATGTTGTAACTTGCATTCCAAGCCTAAATCTTGGGGCCTAAACGCTCACCATATACGCTACTATCGGAGAGTAAAAGTGTGCATCTCTGGAGTGAGTTGCTAATGTGTTCTGTTCCAGATGCTGACTAAGGATTTGGAATCTCTCCCTTAGGAAAGGCAGGGACTAGTGAAAAGAGGTTCTGGTGGCAAATTGTTCTGAAACCAGAGAGGGTATAGACCATCTCGTGGTTTGTTGTTTAATGTACTGTAAAAATACAGGGTTCCCTCCCATTCCTGGCCTGGCCTGGGTGGGCTAATCCCTGTGCAAGCAATATGATGGCCACTGACTTATAGTAAAATCAAATGTCCCCCTCCTCATAAACTAAAGCCAATGATTACATTTCATGCATGTGGGCAAGCAAGCGGCTGCACGCCCAAACTGTTAAGATTCCCAGGCCAGGCAATGCTGCAGCTGAAAGGAATAGCAAGGTCCGAGCAGAGATAAGCAGCGAAAAGCCAGACAAGATGAGCTGGCATGGAGAATGAGATGCCCCCTCCACATTCCAACACCATGACAGGGTTACCTGACAGACTTCCCCAGAGGCAGCATTGCCAACCTCCAGGTGGTGGCTGGAGCTCTCCTGAGATGACATCTGATCTCTAGGCCACAGAGATCAGTTCACCTAAAGAAAATGGCCGCTTTGGAAGGTGGGTGGTGTGCAGGGCTTTTTTCGTGGAAAAAGCCCAGCAGGAACTCATTAGCATAATAGGCCACACCCAACAGCAGAAACTCATTAGCATATTAGGCCACACCCCTGACAGCACAGCTCATTGGCATTATAGGCCACACCCCCATGTTACCAGACATGTGCTCATCCAGCCACACCCACCTTTTGCTTCTTATTCTGTTTACCTTGTTTGTTGTCAAAACCCAGGGCCTTTTTTGTAGTAGGAACTCCTTTGCACGTTAGGCCACACACCCCTAATGTAGCCAATCCTAATGAGTTTCTGCTGTTGGGTGTGGCCTATTATGCTAATGAGTTCCTGCTGCGTGTGGCCAACTTGGAAGCCAGCCGGAACGTTCCTGCCCAAAAAATAGCCCTGGTTGTGTGGCATTATACCCCATTGAAGTCCCTCCCCTCCCCAAACCACACCCTCCTCAGGCTCCACCCCCAAAATCTGCAAGGATTTCTCAAACCAGAGCTAACAACCCTGCCCATAGAATTTGCCGCATTCCGGATTCAGCCACGTCACCCGTGTTTGCAGTGATTTCTTATAATGCTCCTGATGACGTTTACAAGACGGAAAACTTTACTGAGGTGAGTCAGGAGGGGCTCTTTATTTTCAACTCATCTGCCCGCAGACCCTTCACTCTGGGAGACGAGAAAGGAGAGGTGAGGGAAAGGATTATATAAGGACATTTCACTGCAAATCTTGGTGCCCATCAATTTTGGAGAGAATGCCAGATAATTTTTTTAATGGATGAAAGATGCTGGCTCCCAGGAATGAAATGGAATAAAGGTATGGGGTTTTTTTTTTGGGGGGGGAGCTGTTTTTGTTTCATCTTCATCGCCTGAACTGATGTCGTTTGGGACAATATTTCTTCTTTAAATGTCACTAGTTTAATTTTATTAAGAGAAATGCATCCACTCACCGAAAGCCGCTTGGATGGAGCCCATTATGCAATACTGAAATCCTGAAACACCCACCCCTCCCTCATCTCTAATATTGCAGAGAGATAATTTGTGCGCTGCACAATGTCAGATACTGTTTTATGGCTCGGGAAGCCAGCTCATTTCATTTGGCTTCCAGTGTAGACATTTAACAGGGTGGACATTTCTTGGTTGGAAATGAGAATGTTTTTAAAAGTTGGAGGAAAAACAGATGGATTCAGTTTCTGTCTGCGTCGAATGTTCCTGTTAATGAAGCAAAGAGGGTACCAGTGCTTTAAGATCCCGTTGATCGTTCTGAAAATCTTTCTTTTTCCTTTTTAGAGTCAGAATAATGAAGTGCATACATAAGAAGAAGAGAAGAGATTGGGTTTATGCCCCGCCTTTCATTCAGAATGGTTTACAATCTCCTTTCCCTTCCCCTCCCTACAACAGACACCCTGTGAGGTAGGTGGGGCTGAGAGAGCTCTGAGAGAACTGCTCCTGAGAGAACAGCTCTGAGAGAACTTGTGACTGACCCGAGGTCACACCAGCAGCTGCATGTGGAGGAGTGAGGACTCAAATCCAGCTCTCCCAGATTACACACTCCTAACCACTGCACCACACACACACACACATGTATTAGCTACAGACAAATTAATTTCAAATCACAATTGGTTAGAATATTCATTGCACAATCCTAAAAGTGCTTTCCTCGGTGTAAGTCCTCCTGAGAGCCAGTTTGGTGTAGTGGTTAAGTGCGCGGACTCTAATCTGGGAGAACCGGGTTTGATTCCCCACTCCTCCACTCGCACCTGCTGGATGACCTTGAGCAAGCCGTAGTTCTGATAAGAGCTGTCCTTGAAAAAAGCCATTTCTGTCAGAGCTCTCTCAGTCCCACCTACCTCACAGGGTGTCTGTGGTGGGGAGGGGAAGGGAAAGGAGTTTGTAAGCCGCTCTGAGACTCCTTTGGGTAGTGAAGGGCGGGGTATACATCCAATCTCTTCTTCTCTTTTTCTCCTTCTGAATAGATTTGAGCAGGATTCTGAGTAGACCTGTTTAGGCCTGTTCTCTCAGTTGTTGGAAGGGGGTTCATTAATAATTTTCACATTCTGTATTACAAACACCATGTTAGCATAAAGGGTCATCAAGTTGAAGCCAACTTGTGGTTACCTTCATAGGGTCTGCAAGGAAAGAGACGAACAAGAGATGGCTTGCCACTGCCTGCCGCCACATACCAATGCCAGACTTCCTTGGTGGTCTCCCATCCAAGTACTAACCAGGGCTGACCGTGCTCAGCGTCCAAGATCTGATGACATCGGCTCACCTGGGCACAAATACCACGTACAAACTAAAATAGCCTCTGAAGTCAAACAAGAGGGCCTAAAAGAATAAAAGTTGCACTTGCAAATAAAAATGGCCAGCACCAATTAATCATAGAATCATAGACTTGGAAGGGACCTCCACAGTCATCTAGAGCAATGCCCTGCACAATTCAGGAAATTCAGAAATGCCTTCCCCTCCACACCCCCAGTGACCACTGTTCCATGCCCAGAAGATGACCAAAAAAACCCCCCTCCAGGATCCCCAGCCAAACTGGCCTGGAGAAAAATTGCTTCTTGACCCCAAAGTGGCAATCAGCATTTCCCTGAGCATGTAAGAAAAGGCCACAAGAACTAAGCACTGAGGCACCCCTTCCTGCCTTCTCTTCTCACAATCTGCCTAAATTCACACAATCAGCATTGCTGTCAGATGGCCATCTAGTCTCTGTTTAAAAACCTCCAAAGGAGGAGAACCCACCGCCTCCCGAGGAAACCTGTTCCACTGAGGAACCACTCTGTCCGAAAGTTCTTCCTAATGTTTAGCCGAAAACTCTTTTGATTTAATTTCAACTCGATTGTTCTGGTTCGACCTTCTGGGGCAAAAGAAAACAACTCCGCCCCATCCTCTAGATGACAGCCCTTCAAGTACTTGAAGATGGTTATCATATCCCCTCTCAGTCTTCTTCTCTCCAGGCTAAACATACCCAGCTCCTTCAACCTTACCTCATAGGATGTGATCTCCAGATCCCTCGCCATCTTTGTTGCTCTCCTCTGGACACATTCCAGCTTGTCTATACCCTTCTTAATCAACTGAAGTTTATATGGGATTAATCTGTAGATTAAACCAATTTAAGACACACACACACCCAAAAAAAGGAAGGCCGAGCGCCGAAGAATAGATTCTTTTGAACTATGGTGCTGGAGAAGACTCTTGAGAGTCCCTTGGACTTTAAGAAGATCAAATCAGTCAATCCTAAAAGAAATCAACCCTGACTGTTCCATGGAAGGCCAGATAATGAAAGAGTGGGCTCCCTGTGGCTTCCCACTTGCTGAGGCAAATCCCAGGGGCAGCGGGGCCAGTTGGCACCCCTCCTGTTCTGGAGCCAGATCCATAGCCAGTATTTTGTGGCATGTTGGGCAATTTTTTTTTTCTGGTGGGGCTGAAGTTCTCAGTGAAGAAATAAAAGCCATTTAGACAGTGGAGACCTGTTACCAGGATAGATCTCTAAATTGCAGGCTGTCAGCCACTTTAGATGACAGTTCTCAGCTGCTGCCAATTAAGCCCTTGGGCCAGTCTAAGCAACAGTTCTGAGAACAAGCCGGCAGGTAAGGGTGATGACTTTGATAGCCAAGAAAGCTAATGCTTAGGATGTAAGACTCTCTTAAAGGAGACCAGTTTCTTGACATAGAGTTAGATGGGTTCCTAGAGGTCACCTACTCCAACCCTCTTGCTCGGTGTGGCAATTAGTCAACGACAGCAACCCACTCTGCTTAAAGGAGTGTATGCCTTTTTAAAAAATGTTTTAAAATGACTGAAGAAAGCATTTACATCTTGTGGGGCTGGGCCTTTAAGAAAGAGGAGGAGCCACCAATAGCCCCATCGGAGCTACAGACCTGTCTGGGACCCGAGGCAATTGCCTGGGACTGCGCAGTGTATGATTCATCCCTACTTTGGCAAACAAAAATGAAACTTGGCATGCAACTGGCCAGACGGTTGGTTACTTGCAGGGGACAAGGCAACGTCCGTGTTCTTTAACAATGAGATCTGAAAGTTGTCAATTTTGGCTGGGTTGTGCCCTAATTCTGGATTGCATCTCATCAGCTTTTTCTACAAGAGAAAAGGGGAAGAGGAGAGTGCAATGATTCCATGTTTTGGTGTGTGTGTGTTCCTTTAAATGTTTAGTTTGACTGCAGTACGGTAAGGAGAGTGATAGGGAAGAGAAGTGTGATTTTGACTGGCTGATGACTGAGAGTGTGGGAGGAGATGGTCTTTGAGAGGATTCTGTGTGTGAAGTTGGAAGAGTGAACATAGTCTGTGTGACTATAGGATTTGGAATCTATTTCTGCGTGAATAAGACCAACAGTTTAGTCTGTGTGACTAAGAGAGTTTATTCTACCCTGTGTGAATAAAACAAAGAGACTAGCCTGTGTGGTGATATATATGAGAGAGTATACTGAGTATAGAAGCCTGTCAGAGTGGAGTTTGAGAGACTGTTTGTAGCACCAGGCTTTGCCAGTTATATTTACAAGTTCCTTTCGTCAACAACTGTTCAAAATAACCAGAAACCTATTTTGTTCTTTATTAAATAAATCATTTTTTTTGTTTAAACTTATCCCAGAAATCAAGACAGTACTTCCTCAAGGCCACATAGTCCTCTGAAGTGCCCAGACCCTTGGTCATACTACCAAAAGAGAGAAATTTGGATTTTTTAATTCCTGC
>NW_015171024.1:0-1591 GCF_001447785.1 Gekko japonicus | reverse complement strand
TGGCAGCAGAAAACTACCAAGTTTATATACACAGAGAGTGTTTAAAGGTAAAACCGTTTCCCCTATAAGCAAGGACGTCACAGAGAGCCTCTTTGACCACCAAAAAAAGCTACAGTGGGGATCTTGGGACCTGCATGAACAACAGCTATGTGGGAAAGTAGCTGTGGCAAGGAGGAGAATTCGGTGAGATTTGGTGGAAAAGCCACGAGGATCAACCCCTCTGTTTCCAGACCTGCATTTGTACTGGTGTGTGGTAGATGGCTCAAACTCAAGGCTTGAGAGAAATACATTTTCCCCCTCTTCCCGGTTACAGTGTAAATTAACATTGTTTTGTTTATTTGATGTGTTCTGGTCTGCTTTATTTGCTATTTATTATTCACACATTTTAATATTCAGGAAACACAAAACATCCTAGCCATTCAGTTCAAGGCGTTTATAACTGATTTCCCATTGTACCTGCATAAGCTTATCTGTAATTTCTTCCTTTTACAATGAAGACATTTGTCTTAGGGAAAGTAAGTGAGATGTTCTGAATTCAAAATAACAGTAATTCTTCAGCTTAAATTTATTGTGCATTTATTCTCGAGCTGGCAGACATGTCCCACTTTATCGTCACAACAACACTGTGAGATAGAAGCTAAACTGAGGTGCCATCTAAACATTACAAAGCCCTTGTATGTCATGGGCATGGATGAGGATGAGCTGACAGAGCCTACAGAAACCACAGCTGGCCCCTCTGAAGCAGCAGTGGAGGATAGCTGGCAAGTGCCTGTAAGAGCAGTCTTCACACCTGGCCCAGATAAGAAGGAAGACCTGCAAGCTGAAAGCCCTCCTGACTCACCCCCACGTGTGACTCATTTAAGGGAGCGACTGTGGCAAAACTTAGCAACCAAGCAAAGGGAGGCCAGGCTACAGGGGAGACACTCAGCTAGCCCAGAGTTTTAACAGGAGCCTGGGTGATTGTGCAGCTGGCTAACTGGTAACAGCATTTAACCCCACACTCTGGGCAGTACTCTTCGTGGAAGCAATGAGTCAGCTTCATGCTGCTTGCATCCACTTTGGCTCGGTTCTTGTATCTAGACCTTTGGGCCCCCTGGCTTTGGACTTGGCTCTGTGTTCCTGGCTCCTGTCCCCGGCTTGGCTTTGGACTCTGCCCTGTCTTCTTGGCTCCTGACCTTGGCTTGTTCTGGACTACCTTTGACTGGTACCTCAGCCCATGACATTGTGTTTGTTGGGGAACAACATGAGGGCTTTCCATCACATGCGCGATGGGAGCTTGGTGCCACCAAACCACAGCAGGCAGGGAGAAGTGGCTGTAGCCTCCCCCTACAAGCGTTTCAGATAGGAGCTGGGAGACCTCGATTTCAATCCACACTCTATCACTGAAAGCCGCTAAGTGACTTTGGGCCAGTCACGTACACTCTGCCTCACCTGCCTCACAGTCTGTTTCAAGGACAGAATGGAGGAGAGGAGGAAAATGTAAGCGGCGATGAGAGCCCATTGGGGAGACAGGTGGGGAACAAATGGATTAAGTAAATAAATAATCAGCACGCCGGACGATGGCATCGTGTTGGAAATCTCCATCGCCACC
>NW_015171023.1:82897-91422 GCF_001447785.1 Gekko japonicus | reverse complement strand
GGCTATTTTGAAGACCGCACTACTTTTATGATTTATTCGAAGATTTATATCCTGCCTTTCTCTCAAGGTTTAAGGTACCTTATGATAAGTCAAAAGGTTAAAAAAATATATAAAGGGTTGAATCTAGCCAGGTGTCCCCCCCCACACACACACACTCAGTCTCACTGAATTCTCTTCCTCACTATAGCCACCATCCTACAGGGTTTTGATCCATGCAGGTCCTATAATTCCCAGCACAGGCATTTGTGGTTGTTAGAAGTGACCCATTCTCCATTTTGATCAGTGAAAAAGCTGGTTGGATCCAATCCAATGCATCTCACTAGGGTTGCCAGGTCTGTATTGGGAAATACCTGGAGATTTGCATGGTAGAGTCTAGGGAGAGTGGGATTTGGGGAAGGAGGGCACCTCAGCAGGGTTCAATGCCGTAGAATCTACCCAGCCATTTTCTCCAGGGGAACAGATCTCTGTAGGCTGGAGATCAATTGTAATAGTGGGAGATCTCCAGGCCCCACCTGGAGTTTGGCGACTCCATGTAATCCAAGTAACACTAACAAGCAATTTATAGTGAAATCCAGGCTCTGGCACAATTTCAAGAACAAGAGTCCCTGCTTATTTTATTTTTTTTAATCCTTGAAGGAAGAAAGACCTCCTTTTTACAAGCTCTCCTAAAATTAAGCAGAGATCTCTTGTAAGGTTGCCAGGTCCAGGTTGAGAAATACCTGGAGATTTGGGGTGTCCCACCTGGAGGCTGGCAACCCTCTCTCCCCTTTCCAGAAGCCCCATCTGACCCCAGAAGAGTTGATTCCTAGGGTCACAGGGCTTGCATGGACTACTAGCCATGCAAGCAAGGGACTGCAGTGGGGAAAAGGATGGAGCTGAATCACTCCCTTCTCCTTCCTCCATCAGTGTAATTCTTTAAAGAAACAGGCAGGAAGAGCAAATCTGTTCCCTCCTGCACTGCAGCTCCTGATCCTGCATGGCTATACTCCACGTAGGTTCTGCAGTCCAGGCATCTGCTTTCCCAGAATCATGTGGGACTGCTTGATGGAAAGTGAATGCTTGAAAAAACTGAAACCATCAACACCGTCCCCTGATGGATCATGGTGCAACAGCTGTCAGCCCCTCAGCTAAGGACTGTTTAGGGAGGGGGCCTTATTGAGATATATGTCTAGGTGAGAAAGGTAGCATATGTCTAGGTGATAAAGGTAGCAAGCAGTTACTAGATCAGTTTGATCTGTTTGACAGTCCTAGCTGTCATGCTAGTGATTAAGTGATTACAGCCAGGTGTTATACTAGCAGGTGTTCTCTATCAGGCATTGTTAGAGTAGGTAATTAATTCACCTTGTTAGTGATTGACTGGGTTTAGTATATTAGCTATCAGCTTGATAAGCTGGGGGGGGGGCCTTAGTCTCTCAAGCTAAGGCACAGTAAGGCCTGTATATCTCTGTGTATATATTCACCTGTCCATTATATCTATATAAACTTTCTATGCACCTTCATCACCAGTCGGTCTCTAGCTTCTTATTTACTACACCCAATAGGCCTTGGAGGGGGGGGGGTGTCTGCTAATCCAATCCAAGGCTCCAGGGCAAGGGCTGCAGCAGCTACAGCTTCCCTCTCTTTCCCCCCTCCCCTCCCGAAAGGGTATGCCTTCCCTGTGGAGCGTCTGGGTCCAGCTCCCCCCCCCAAGGCACCCCAGTGCCTCTTCCCGCAGCACAGCACCAGGGGCAACCTCTGAAATCACTGCCCTTGTCCTCCCTCCCAACAGGCTGACCAGCAATCAGGGGGAGTTTTGGAAGGGGAGCCGAGGCTCAGGAAGGGCCCCCATAAAAACTGCTAGGGGGCTGGGCCCCGTGGGCCCCATGTTAGCTACAGGCCTAGGTGCAACCCAGTATCCTCTGCTGTCCCGCCAATGACTTCCCTTCTCTGATTCCCATCCATGTCAATATGACTTTTGTTCACTGTGTCTATTCCATCCCTCCAAACATCAAACTCCAAACATCCCAATTTTCACCAGATCTTGCTTTGTTGGGCTGGTGCTCCTAGGGTCTTTTGATGGTATGTCATTGCTTTCACAGCCTTATGAGCATCTTTGGATCTTTGTTGCAGGGCCTTTGAGAGGAATTTTGTGAGGTGGTGCAAAAAACACTTCAGGGCCCCTTTCACTCTCCATTATCCTTTTTTTTTTTTTTTTTTTGTGAGGTGGTGCAAAAAACACTTCAGGGCCCCTTTCCCTCTCCATTAGCCTTTTTTTTTTTTTGTAAAATCCAGAATGGTTTTAAGCAAAAGGTCAAAAAAAGTTTTAAAAACATTTGTGTTTACTTAAAAATGAAGTTTCCTTGCCTTTTTTTGAGTGAAAAATCTCTAATAACAGCATCAAAATTAATTGTTCTGGCAATGTTTGATTCAATACTCAGCCTGGCCAAATCCACAAGATGTTCTTGAGATGATGTAGACTTTAAAAAAATTATTAATCAGCTTCAGGTTTGCTAAATGATCTCTCTGCAGAAGCTGCTGTAGCCGGAATTGTTAAAAGAATCCGTAAACTGACACAAATGTTTGGAAACAGGTCACCAAGTCTGTATTCCGTTAATATGTTCAACAGATCCAATGGTTTAAACTGTACATTTCCAAAATTTGCCTTTTCTACAGAAGGTAAATGCTGCATTTCTGTCCACAAATCCTCATCATTAAGGTCATAAGGATATTGTTTCGATAAAAAAAGCTGCTTTTCCTTTCTAATCACTTTCAGACACATGAGGTATTCCCACAAGAAACAACTTTCGAGACAACTGCTTCACAGCATTGAATCTTACAGTTAATCCTGCAATAACACTGTCTACCAAAACATAAAACACAGATTTTTTGAAGTAGTCTTCTTCAGGTGAATTATTTGTGTCATTCATTTCCGGCAAGTTACCATCAGGTTTGTTATCACACAGCCTTGTCCTCTTGTGTGTAACTCCACCACATCCATGCGAGAATCTTATGTCTATCTTAAGGGTTGATGCAACAATGTCTGGCTTCATTCCACATGCGTTTCCAGTTGTTTTGAAGTTTTGTAAGATCTGTGAGAAGTGTCTCAATGTTTTCTGTTTTGGCATCCAATGTGGCATTTCTGGCTTGGATTACCTTATTCCAGTTGTCTGTGCAAGCTAATATTTTGTACCACACAACTGACATTAACACAGAGACAAAAGATATCATGTATAATAAAACTCCCTGGATTTGTTTTGAATGTCAGATTTAGTTCTAGGAGGTCTTGCAGTGCTGATTTAATTCCAGACAGGTGAGCTGCAAAAGGCTTTACACTTTCAACATGATCTGACCATCTTGTTTCAGACATACCATGAAGAGAACAGCCTATGTGGTTTTCAAGTATTTCTCAGCACTTGGGACTGGAACTAAACAAGTAGCTGACAGTTTGAATTGTTGTAATAAAGATTATTGCTTCAGGTATGCATTCAGCAGCAGCATTTCCACATAAGTTAAGTATGTGACAACCACAAGGTGAAAAAAATTGCTGTTGGGCACAGTTCTTGTATTTTTTGCTTGTGTGTCGTTGTATCTTCCAGCCATATTTGGTCCATTGTCATAAGCTTGAGCACTACACTGAGAAGAATAGAATGTTCTTTCAAAGTATCAGTTATTAATTGAGCAATTTCTTCCCCTATTTTGTTGCTATGAGCTGCAAACTTTAGAAATCTTTCTTGAATTTCATACTGTGTTTCTTTTCAAATTATGAATCTCAAAACAGATGTTTGTTCTCAGTGTGAGGAATATGGTGTGGCATCTACTATTACTGCAAAGTACTTTGCAGATTGCCTCTCAAGCAAAATATGTTGTTTCACAACATTTGGGCATTCTGCAATAAATTCATTTTGTTAGCCAGGAGCAGTGTTCCCTCTAAGCCGAGTTAGTGTGAGCTACCTCACAGTTTTTTAGCCTCCAGCTCACACGTTTTTGTCTTAGCTCAAAAAGGATGGCTCCAGAGCAAACCAATTTATGCAGTAGTAGAAGAAGAAGAGATTGGATTTATACCCCGCCCTTCACTACCCAAGGGAGTCTCAGAGTGGCTTACAAACTCCTTTCCCTTCCCCTCCCCACAACAGACACCCTGGGAGGTAGGTGGGACTGAGAGAGCTCTTGACAGAAACTGCTCTTTTTCAAGAACATCTGTTCCAGAACTATGGCTTGCTCAAGTTCACCCAGCAGGTGCAAGTGGAGGAGTGGGGAATCAAATCCGGTTCTCCCAGATTAGAGTCCACGCACTTAACCACTACACTAAACTGTGGCCAGATCACCTGCTAACAACTTTAATGCCAGTAGCTTGCAAAGTAGAATTTTTGCTCACAGGACTCCACAGCTTAGAGGGAGCTTTGGTCAAGAGACAGTTAATGAACTTGAAGTTGTTCACTCCCCTTTTGGGACTCCTGTACACATGCTCCTGAAGACGGGGTCACACCCGGAGAGTAGTTCTATGAGTCCTAAAAAGTTTCCATTGTTTGAATCACCTATGCAATGGGATGAACAATTAAAAGCCAGACCACTTTCTCCCAAGAAGAGTACAACATTGATGATATGCTTTAAAATATTATACCATTTCACAGCTTCAGTTCTGATTAATGCTTCTAAGATGGTGTTAACTCCTGTCCCAGACAGCAGGTGCCTTTCTAGTTCTCGCCAAGCTAGGTAACCTTCTCTGTGGCTATTGGTTTTTTCATGTTCTGGGATCCTGTTGCATCATTTCCTCTACTTCCCATTAGTCATCCAGCCTTCAGCTGAGGTCAGTGCAGATTTAGACGCAGAGCTGCTAGTTTTGTGCCAAAATAATCAATATGGAAAACAATATAATGCTTGTTTCTGTTCACTCCAAAAAAGCCAGTCTCTTACATGCTGTTTTCCAGTATGCCTTGTGGAAAATGTTAACTGCTAGTGTCTTTTGGGAATGCTTTAGGAAATGAGATGTGAGGTGACCATTGGTAACATACTTTTCTATTATTATTTTTTTTAGAAGGAAACTTAGTTGTGATGCAACCAATGTCAAGGCCTACCTACAGTATTCTTCTCATTTCCCAAACTCACTTCCATTTGAGCCTGTATTTCTGTTTCTTTCAGTTCATTTTTTGTCATTTTCTGCATGTGCTTCTTTATCAAAATCCTGTACATTATTACCCAAATCAACTGCTCCTTGTTTGGGGATGAGGTTTTCAAGACTTTTTTCTTGTTCTAATACTATAGGTGGGTTGAATGAGAATTTTTTTCGAAGGCACCCTTAATCCAGCTTGAAAGAGGTTTTGTTTTTCATGTTTTTCTCATTCTTTCCTTTCTTTTCGTTTTGTTTCTGGGCTCCTGATGTGTGAGAATACATCTTCGATGGATGATTTATAATTTCTGGTTTCATATAGGGTTGCCAAGTCTTCTTACCTTGGTAGCGGGGGAGCCTCGCCGGGCTCCGGGAGCTCCTCGTTGGTGCGTGCGCGCGCGTACCACCAGCACGTCACAGGAAGTGATGTGCTACGTCACTCACGTTGAGGGCATGGCCCAGATAATCAGAGGGAAAACAATAGAGTTTTCCCTGCGACAATCTGGGCCATGACCCAACGTGAGCGACATGGCTGCGCGCAGCTGGGGACGCAGCCACGCTGCGCTTCGGGGGGCGGGGTTCCCCCCGGGGCCCAATTCCGCGGCGGCGGAAATTGTGCCTCCAAAGCAGGGGTTTCCCCACCTCCTGCCCTCACTTGGCAGCCCTACTTTCATATCTAAAAAGGGGAAATTTAATCCCTGATCAGCTCCATCATTGCCATGTTGCTTCAAGAACTCCTGAGTCCAAACTTACAAAGTTTTAAAATGAGTAACTCAGTGAAAATGTAGCCTGATATCACTAAAGTAATTAAAGAAATGGATTAGAACAGGGGTGTCAAACATGCAGCCTGGGTGGCGGATCTGGCCCCCGGAGGGCTTTTATCAAGCCCGCAGTGGAACTGGCTGTCTTCTGCTGCTGCTTCCAGTTACATAAGAACATAAGAGATGCCAATGTTGGATCAGGCCAAAGGCCCATCCAGTCCAACACTCTGTATCACACAGTGGCCAGAAATACCAGTGCCATCAGGAGGTCCACCAGTGGGGCCAGGACATTAGAAGCCCTCCCACTGTTGAACCCCCCAAGCACCAAGATGACAGAGCATCACTTGCCCCAGAGCTCCTATCTATACCTTGTGGCTATACCTTCTCAGTTCCGCTTCTGCTGCAACATTGTAGGTTTGCAGCTTACAGATACACACCTGAACAGCATAAGATTGCAACAGCACAGAAATTTTGATGTAATAATTCAGAGCAAGAGGTGTCAGTTATCAGACACTGTTAAACAAAATATTTCAAATGTGCTAATGTTTTAAGCATGTTTTTATTTTAAGTAAAAAAAACCAAACCTTTGTGTTGGCATCCATTATAAAGTTTATATCTCCACTACCTGGCATTACATTTTATGACACACATGGCCCGGCCCAACAAGGTCTCATTTATGTCAGATCCAGCCCTCATAACAAATGAGTTCGACACCCTTGGATTAGAACATACCTTCAACTTACCTGTCCAAAGTTACTCTTTAAAGATGGATTTAGAATGTACAACCCTTCCGCTACAGCAATGGCCACCAGCCTAAAAATTCAGTGTGCCTGGCTGGAGAGTGGAGAGTCATGTGATGTTTTAACTGGTGCATGCTACTCCTAGTAGAAGATCTTAAAAATGCAATGCAACAACATAAGAGATAAAACTATGCTATATAGGCCAACAACATAAGATATAAATACCCATCTTCATATGCAAACTTTTTATGGGACTCCAGGAAACATCTGCTGACACCCCCCCCCCAAGGCCTGCTTCATTATGTGAATATCTCCCTACTCCAGCTTCAACAGTGATATTGTGACTTTCTGATTGATTCTGGGAGAACATCCAGGAACAAATCTTCTCAGATCAGTTCCTAAAAACAACGTCCCCTGTCGCAGCATGCCTTGTCAACATACTTCGGGGTGTTTTCTCCCCTCCCTCTTTTACAACGTGAGCTGAGATAGGCACATGGATGCTCTGAAATATACAGTCTACTCTTTTGCCTCTGCACAATTAGTTAACAGATTACTGAACTGAAAATGTTTCTAAATATGTGTGTCTCTTCCTGCAATCATTAATTTCAGCATGTTCAACAGCTCCAGGATTATTATTTTTTTTGCAGCTCTGCACACACTGCTTCGTTCGTTGCTAATTTTGTTGTGTGACATTTTTCAAGTCTGAGTTTGCGCTAGCAGCCTACACAAACCTAACATCTACTTAAGCACACTTGTCTAGGAAATTGTTTCCCTGTGTCAAAAGTAGGCTGCATCTCTATGTTTCTGTAATGTTGGTTAGCCGGATTTCCCACACACACACACACACACATTAAATCCCGAAGACAAAACTAAATCAGATCCTTTATTGCCAAGAGCAAGCAAATGTTTCTAATGATCTCCCTCACCCACCTTGGGGGAGGGGGGGATAGCAACAAAAATCGAACAAAAAAAATGAGGCAGCCAATCCAGCTGTTGAGGAACCAACATTAACAATTCATCATACACAATTTAAATATTAGCCCCAGGCATCTGTGCCTGGCCTGTTATTTGTACCAAGCATACATTCCAAGGAGCCCCTTATCAGTCATAAGTCATATGGATGCTACAATGATTCTGTATAAATGACTGCAAAGGGATACATAAGACTGCTGAGGTCTTCCAAATCCATCTGCCCTCTACTGTCCTACTAGACAACATGATCGCTGTGACTCTAGTGATGCCATTCACTTTCAAGCATGCAAAGAAGTTCTAGCTGTTGCTGCTGCTGCTGTTCTTCGATTTACTGTTATTTGCCTCAATGCCTAGAATACTTGGCAGTGTGGATCCTAAGCAGAAATTTCATCTTGTTAAGTCCATTGATGTCAATGGACTTACAAGGCTGTACCTCCACCTCGAATTGCATCTTTAATGTGCAAATCATTTTATTGTCACCTTCATACCCATACATCCCCCCCAAGATAGATATGACAGTAACTGACATTAAAACAGATTTTTAAAAAAATTTTAAAAAGCTTTTTAAAAAAAGGAGCACCTCAGTTAAAAGCCTGGGTAAGAAGATGTCGTTTTGGTGTGGTGACTAGAGGAAAGTAAGGTCAGGGTGCGATCACATGCAGAATTAGCTGCACCATAGGTGTGAATGCTGGGTGGAGTTTAAGGGCGCGATCACACGAGAACATCTGCCAAGCATCCCGCACCCATCGGCAACCCGTTTTGCTCCACTGCAGAAGCGGGGTGAAAAGACATTAGGGAAAGTCCGGTAGCAAACGGGTTGCTACGGGCCAGGAATGGACTTCCCCCGGTGTGATCGCTCCAGCGTGCTCCCATGGCGTTGGGATGGTATGATCAGGCCGTCCCGACTCTGTGCCATTGCCCCCCCCCCCCTTTTGGTTTGGCCATCATTGCACACTGCACAGGGAG
>NW_015171023.1:79222-82654 GCF_001447785.1 Gekko japonicus | reverse complement strand
TTATCTCGTGCATGTGATCACAACCTCAGTCTACAAAGAAAGCTGTCTGGTTCACCCCTGCAGGTGGGCACAGAAAGCAGGACTTGGGAAGTAGTCCTTAACAGGCAGGCTGGACAAAACAGAAGCAAGCAGTCAAGATGTCATCCTGCCTTGGCATTTCTGTGCACAGAATTTCTTCTAATCATGCCTATACTTATGAAGCTGCCTTACACTGAATCAATTGGTCCGTCAGAGTCAACACGGTCTACTCAGGCAAGCAGCAACTCTCCAAGGTCTCAAGCGTAGGTATTTCACATCACCTACTACCTAATCCTTCTCACTGAAGATGTTGGGAATTGAACCTGGGACTTTATGTATGCCAAGCAGATGTTCTACCACTGAGCCATGAGGTCATCTTGCTGACTCAATGGCTTTATGGGGGAGGAGGTTCTCCTGCCACATAAGCAATAGTCTTCCTTGCTAAAGCCATTACTCTTGAGCCGGATTGCAGATATGGGCAAACATGTGGTTAGTTTGTTTTGAAATAAACTGTATCTAACTGACACAACTCCTGATACAGGCCTTTCTCTTGTTATCTTATTTTATACCACTTTTACCAGTAACAAATCCTTCAGGCTGAAGTGTTGTAAATGACTTCACGTCCCACACCAAATCTTTATTTTACTATCCCAAGTCCACTGTCAACTTTAGGTGTTTGAGTTAAAAGGGATTTTTTAAATTAGATCCAGAGGAGTTTGCCGTGGTAGTCTGTTGCTGCAAAATAATAAAAAGGCCAGTAGCACCTATAAGACTAACAAATTTTATTGTAGCATAAGCTTCCAAGAAACACAGCTCTCTTTGATGCATCTGATGAAAAGAGCTGTGTTTCTTGAAAGCTTATGCAACAATAAAGTGTGTTAGTCTTAAGGGTGCTAAGTGGGCTTTTTACTATTTTTTTATTAGTACATCTTCCTTTATACTCACAAAATCCCTTAATCCTGTAGCAGAGAACACATCAGCTACAAATCCCCTCTTCTCTGAATCCTACAGAGTGGAGATAACATAGGTTGAGGATAACATGGAGGGACATATAACAAAACACATAAGTTTAGTTTGTAATTGTAAGCCTTGTAAATACACACACACACACATATATATATTACAAGTTCATGACATGTTTTCAGAAGAAGAAGAAGAAGAGATTGGATTTATACCCCGCCCTTCACTCGAAGTCTCAGAGCAGTTCACAGGCTCCTTTCCCTTCCCCTCCCCACAACAGACACTCTGTGAGGTAGGTGGGGCTGAGAGAGCTCTGACAGAAACTGCTCTTTTCAAGGACAGCTCTGACAGAACTATGGCTTGCCCAAGGTCATCCAACAGCTGCAAGTGGAGAAGTGGGGGATCAAACCCGGTTCTCCCAGATTAGAGTCCACACACTGAACCACTACACCAAACTGGCTGTATAGTGGGCCCTGGCCTGGAAACACTGCCTTCGAGAGGGAAGTAATTTCTACAGAGAGGCTTGGTGAGCAGACAACTGGCAACAGGGCAAGGGAAGGAGGAGGGTGAACTCCAAGAGAGAGAAGCAGATAGAGAAGAAGCTGAGGCACTTTCCTCCAGAGATGTGGAGGATTTCTAAAAAAATTTCCTGAAGCGAAAACCTGTGGAGATGGAGAAGCACAGTTGGTGGAACAGCAGCTATTGTTTTTCCTCACCTTTCAATTAAAGTTATTCATTGAAAGGCTGTTTAGGTTTTGAATGAGGCATCCACAGTTCTGTGACCACTAACCTGGCCATTTTAAGGCCAAGAGAGTTGCTTAAGCATGACCTGTAATGCCTTCCCACTGTAGTCTGATAGGTGAAACAGTTACCTGAGCTGGGAGGTGTGTTATACTTAATGGCTACTGTTATGTATTGGGACTGAATCATTCCAGGTATGTCACACCAGAGACTGGCTGAGCTTGGAGCAGAAGAACAATAGCCTACCAGGACTCTGGAAGTAACCAATCAAGTAGTAATGTTATGTAAATAGTCTATCATTGGGAGTGGAGTGTGTTTGGGTGTGTCAATTGCATGCTATTTAGCAGAGCGGAGGCTCTGCAGGCTTGGCTTGCTCTTGCTGAATTCACAAATAAAGTGGAGCTGATCACTAGACTTGAGCCTGCTCATCCATGGAACTCACTGTTTAACAGTTACAATGGGGGTTCTTCCAGCATGCTACACTTAAAGACAATAACTGGGCAGATTTTGCAATTCACTGTTTTTTATTGAGGAACAGCATTCAAATCCTGCCTGCCAAAATCATACACTACAGTCATTATTGGATTCCCTGCCTAGTCGGAATGCCTCCTATCCATTCCCCAACTCCTCTCTTTGTTGACTCCTCACACACCCCCTACAGCATTCTATTATGTCTTTCAAATATGCTGGGTCCACGCTGAACCAGTGAAAAAGAGGTCAGAATCTCCTCCTGTCCATCACACCTGCTTTTCTATAAACCCAGCTAACAATGATATTCAAAACAGTAATATAGTAACAATAAAAGGGTTTTTTTTAAATTCAAAACAGCTCACCATCAACAATCACAAAACTAGTGCTAGTAAGATATTATAATGCCATTATATAAATTCTAAGTGGTGTCAACAAAAGGCCCTCTGTATCATCTTATATGGCCTTCTAAAAGACAGCCAGGAAGTTGCCTAGCAAAAGTTGAAGAGGAGCTTTGCTGAGAACTGAGATGCTGAGCGTTGGAATTAGGCCATCCTTCCTGCAAATTAGGCCGTGCCCTTGCTGCAAGCCATTGGCAGAGTTTAAACCTGCAGAGGAACAGAGCACCAACTTCTTAAAGAAAATAACTCAGTTTATTAATAACTGTGATAGAACAGAGGAGAGGGAGAGAGGCTCAACTAGCTGACTAACTGGTGTGAGAGACAGGAACGACTAGGGAGGGCTCAGTTGGAGCAGGAGGTCTCCAAAGAGCCGATCAGGAAACAGGAAGGACATGATTTGAAATCTGCTATGCTAACTAGTAGTCCTTCTGCTGTCCCCTGTATGCTTTGCTTCTGGTCTTCTTCAAGTAGGTGCACTATAGACCTTGTACATTCCAACACCCTTTCTCAAGGTCTATTGTGCAAGTCCACAAGATTCATTTTTCGTTGTAGAATCTCAGTTTTGCAAAACAGTGTTTGAGTTTAACAACTGTACATTTAGATGTGAGGGTGATCTTGCTGTGACATCTGTCACCCCATTGATCACCAGGGTGGATTTGGCTGATCTGGCTGGCTCGGCGGGTGCCCCTTACTTCCCTCACCGCTTCGTGTGCATCCCTCCTGAAGCTGTGGGCTCAGTAGAAGAGGACGATCATCCCAGATAGAAGGAGTGTCAAGGGTATACGCAGGGGTCATTTCGTAGAAAAAGAGCTAGGGGAACTCATTAGCATAACGCATTAGCATA
>NW_015171023.1:69434-79079 GCF_001447785.1 Gekko japonicus | reverse complement strand
AGGCCGGCGGGAGTGCAAGGAAGCCCCGCGAAGGCCCCCCCTGGCCCCAGGCAGGCAGGGGTGGGGAGAGGCAGAAAGGAAGCAACTTACCCTCCCTCTTCTCCTGCCTCCTCCTGGCTGAATGAGGGCCATAAGCGGGGCGGCCATAAGCAGGGGGCGGGGCTTCTTCATGTGCCCCGCCCCCATACCTCACCCGGGGGGACTGCAATCCCCCGCGATCCCCCCCGAAATGACCTCTGGGTATACGATAGCTGCAAGCAGGCAATCTCTTTATGTCTTCCCATGTGGAAGGTTCCATTGCAGTCTCTATTAGGGTCAGGTAGGAGGGTTTTCTTGGTGGTACTCCCTTGTCAGATCTAGCGGATCACCTGACCTCTGGTTCCTCATTCCCTTCTGGTTCCTGAGGTTCTTCCGATGTGTCATCTGTAAGTTCCAAGGTGGTTGATTGCATTGCTTCTGGCTGATGCATTTTATTCTCTTTCGTCGGTTTGGATTCTAAAGTGTCCATTTTTTTCTGTTGTGTTAGATTTTTCCTTTTTGTCTCTGTAGACTACATTGTAAATTTGTATAATTTGTGTTTTTGGATGAAGAATTCTATATCCCTTTCATCCCAAGGCATATCCAACAAAAATACCTTGCTCAGTCCTTAAATCCAACTTGGACCGCTTTTCTTTGGGGATGTAGGGATAGGCTTTTGACCCAAATACCCTTAGATGTTTCATGCTGGGTTTCTGCCCATACCACAGTTCATATGGCATGCTCTTGGAACCTTTTGTAGGCAGCCTGTTTTGTAGATAAGTGGCTGTGTTGATGGCTTCTCCCCAGTATTTATTTGGTAGATCTGCTTCTAATAACATGCATCTGCACATTTCTGTCAGGGAGTGGATTTTCCTCTCAGCTATGCCATTTTATTACTCCAGAACGTATTGCTAACTATTGCAACATATGCCTTGTGCTTTTCAAATGTTTCACTCTTATCCCTGATCAAGTAGATATTTAGAGAAACTGTCAATGAAAGTCAAAATATATGTTCCCACTAGGGATCTCTGTTTTCACTGGACCACAAACATCACTATGAATGAGCACTAGGGGGCATCTTGTTTGGTTTGGTTCATGATTTTGCTGAAACTTGTTCTTGTCCCGTTTGCTTGGATGCAATGCAAGCAATTCCTTTCCATTGTACATTTATTTATTTGTATACTTTTGGTCAAATTCTGGTTCTCAAGTTGGGCAATTGCATAATTATCTCTATGCCCAAATCTTCAGTGCCATAACCCGGAGTATCTCTTATGATTGCAATTTTTTGGTCAAATTTGCAATTTATGTACATGTGTCCAGAACATATCATTCTTCATGCATTTTCCCTGTTGCAGTCAGTTCACCATCATGTTTGATAAGACTTATTTCCCCAAGTGAGGTCACCATTCCTCTTTTTGCAAGAATTCTTGTTGAAAGCAAGTTATTTGCTAGTTGTGGCACATACAACAGTTCTCAATAAGGATTTATCTGACCTATCCATCTGGGATTCTACATTTTATAGTTCCCAATCCTACTACCCCTTCTGCCACAACAGATCTCCCATCACCTACACAATTTGCAATTTATGTACATGTGTCCAGAACATATCATTCTTCATGCATTTTCCCTGTTGCAGTCAGTTCACCATCTTGTTTGATAAGACATCTTTCCCCAAGTGAGGTCACCATTCTTCTTTTTGCAAGAACTCTTGTTAAAAGCAAGTTATTTGCTAGTTATGGCACATACAAACAGTTCCGCAGCCTGTTAGTGGCTGTTTCCACGCTGGGTTGCATGCGCATGGGCGCAGCTGCAAATAGGACAGGATCGCACAGGTGCCAACGGCGCCTGCCCACGAACACAGCGGGTGCCTATTATCAATGATTGTGGGTAGTTCCTGCCTTAGCAGCACTTGTGTTCACACCCAGGGAACCTGAATCAACACGCTCTATACACAGTTTGCTACAACTTTAACATGGTATCTTTTAAACTCGGGAGGGAAGTGGCACAAGACGGCTTGAGTACGGCTGGAGGATGCCTGAAACATGTAGCTGTGTGAACCCGCCCCTTTAATCCGCTACTGAAATGTTCCTGAAACGTTTGTCTGCCGGGCCAAACTGCCAGTCTGAACATGGCCTTAGTCTCTCTCTTTCTTCTTCATTTAGAGTTTTAAAAAAGTCTCTGTGTGCAATCCTGTTTCAAATTCTCCCCTTCTATCTATCTTGGAACACCTACCGACTTTGAAAGTCTGTTACTACATTACTGACCTGAGCAGAAAGGTCCAGGATGTATGATCTATTACTGCTATTAAATCTAGACAAACCTCTATGGTACCAGTGCTCATCTCCGTTTCAAAGCCGAAGAGCCAGCGCTGTCCGAAGACGTTTCCGTGGTCATGTGGCCGGCATGACTAAACACCAAGGCGCACAGAACGCTGTTACCTTCCCACTGAAGTGGTCCCTATTTATCTACTTGCAATTTCTTGCTTTGAATATCACGTTACTTTGCTCTTATTACTTACATGTAGAGCTACTTGGTCAGCTTTTTTTCCCCCTTCATCCCCCTGGGGGGAGGTTTTTATTGATTTTTTTTCAGACTACAAAACTACAACAGAAAATATAGGGAAGGGAACTACATCTAGGGGAAAAAGAAAAAAGACCCAAAACTAACTAAAAACCCAAGGGTAGCTTTTCATTCTCTCACCACAGATGAGAAAATAGTTGTCAGTCAACCTATCTATTAGATAGTTGTGCTGAGCTGTGCAGGAAGCAGCCATTTTACAGTTTCTTCTTTTTGCCTACCAATCTATGTAAACCTTTCCCTTTTCTGCATTGATGTTCACGCTGGGCCCATAACCCTGCTGGCAGAGTTTAAATATGTAAAGGAATGGAGCACCAACTGTTTAAAGAAAATAACTCGGTTTATTAAAGAAGAAATAAACTCTGATAGAACTAAGCAGAGGGAGAGAGGCTTAACTAACTATCTGTTGTGAGAGACAGGAACGAATGGAGAGGGCTTAGTGTGAGCAGGAAGTCTCCAAAGAACCAATCAGGATACAGGAAGGACATAATTTGAAATTGTGGGAAGTCCCTAATCTGCTATACTAACTAGCAGTCCTTCAACTGTCCCCTGTATGCTATGCTTCTGATCTTCTTCAAGTAGGTGCACTATAGACCTGGTATATTCCAACACAAACAAGCTTGTTATTGTTTTTGGAAGTCAATGAAGAACTAGAATAAATGCTAGAGAACTTATATACTATGGAGGTTTACTTAGTAGATGGAATATACTTGGGACTAAACCATTATATTAGCCCAGGACACTCATGATAAAGTTTACCTTAATTATGGCCCAAAAGCTTACAGTTCTCCATGATGAATAGTTTGGGTTCTGACAATGTGTTTGCCCAGCATGTAAGACAGTGGGCTATTGGACTGTAGTTGACTTCATGGTGCTTTCACCGCACAATAAGTAAATAATCATAATTCTCCTTTCATGGTCATGTGCTACACTTCTGCCAAACGTCCTAAAAGAGATGCCAAGGGTAATTCATTGTGAAAAGACAGGTTTTTTTTTAAAGAGTTTATTGCAGTTTCTGCTCCCAGCTTTGCTGACCTTGACAGCAGTGTTCTGAGAGTAGATAATTACAATTTATCTTTCCTTCTTCAAGAAAGAAGCTTCGCTATGTTGACATTTGTACACCTGGAGGACAGCCACTCTCCAATGAACTGATAATAGATATCACCTCAGCTATATTGTCCCAATGTTTTAGAGCTTCAAAGACAAAAATCCTAAATGGATTTGAGAGAAATTTGAAGAATGTGTCAGGACTTGGGTCATAACAGTAGAATCTGAAGGGTTGGTGAAGGGAAAGACATTTAATCATGGACCTCCTCCTATTTGTTTTCCTCAAGCCATCATTGAAATAGAACACCAGGGTCCACCAGAGTCAAGACTCCTACAACTATTGTTCATGATCTATAACTAATTGTTGAAGATGTATCACAGAATTAATAACAAGCAGTTGTGCAGTTATTGAGATGCATAGCACAGAAGGAGACCAGAGGTGAGTGATGTCAGGTTTAATGATGTATATATTTGGGGCTGTAGTTAATCTCAGTAGAATTTGATTCTAAGGATTATAGGTAGGATATAAATGGTATTGAAAGTGATAGAATTCCTGACTTATACAACTGGCAAGAGTGTCAGGGTCATATTCAACGTGCTACAAGAAATCCATCATCTTCTGTGTCTGTTTTCTGTTAACTCATTGTTATTTCCACCATAGGAGAAAACATACAAACAAATAGTTTTGGAGAGAAGAAGAAGAAGAAGATATTGGTTTTATACCCTGCCCTTCACTACCCAAGGGAGTCTCAGAGTGGCTTACAAACTCCTTTCCCAATTTGGTGTAGTGGTTAAGTGTGTGGACTCTGATCTGGGAGAACTGGGTTTGATTCCCCACTCCTCCACTTGCACCTGCTGATGTGACCTTGGGTCAGTCACAAGCTCTGGCACAGCTGTTCCTGAAAGAGCAGTTTGTGTCAGAGTTCTCTCAGCCCCACCCACCTCATAGGGTGTCTGTTGTGGGGAGGGGAAGGGAAAGGATTTTGTAAGCCACTCTGAGACTCCAAGTGAAGGGCGGGGTATAAATCCAATCTCTTCTCTTCTTCTCTCTTCTTCCCCTCCCTACAACAGACACCCTGTGAGGTAGGTGGGGCTGAGAGAGCTCTGACAGAAACTGCTCTTTTTTCAAGAACAGCTCTTATCAGAACTATGGCTTGCCCAAGGTCATCCAGCAGGTGCAAGTGGAGGAGTGGGGAATCAAACCCGGTTCTCCCAGATTAGAGTCCACGCACTTAACCACTACACCAAACTGGCTCTCTAGAGGGTAATTTAGATCTCAGAAGTTGTGCAAGGTATTTTAAAACTCTTCTCCCCCGTCACCACAGCCCTAATCTGATTCACTATCCCACCATTGTGTTTAACTTTTTCAAAAAGTGGGAGTTCCTACAAATGGATCTCTTGCATCTCCTTTACTTGCTTCCCAATTTATAAATCAAGACCCCAGTTCAAATACTGAAAGTCACTTGAGCAATCCACTTGACACATCAAACTTCATTTTTGCATGATGGGCACAATGACAGAGATAATCGGTGATATCCTGCCTTAGGCTGTAGGAAGTTCCTCCAGCCTACAGAAATGTCCAGGTCTGGAGTTACCTGCCAGCTGGCCAAGGTCTTTGGAGATGGGAGGAGGTGTGGTGCCGATGCCCGGGAGAACCGTGCAGCTGGGGCCGCCTGCCGGGAAAGGGTCTGGGGCAGGGTGGCACGCCAGCGAGGATGGCAACTGGCCATCTGGGGACCCACGGTACTGCTACTGAGGAACGGTACAGGGACCATAGCTGAGGCTCCCGGGAGCTGGCTGGGTGGCAGCGGCAACGGCAACCCAGGCCCCAGATGTAGGCCAAGCATGGCCATGCTGCTGTGAAACTCACAGGCCTAGCAGTAAGAAGCTGGAGCTTGGCGGAACGCTGGATTGGGGCTGCATGGCTGAGGGTCAGGAGATGACACTGACAAAGCCCTGAATGATGTGAGATGAAGGCGGGGCAAGGGATTTAAAGGGGACAGATACCTTAAGCCAATGAAGGGAGAGCACGAGGTGATGGGCAGGGTGACAGGCTAGTGGCACACGGGGAGAAAGCGGGGAAGCATGGGCTGTGAGAATAAAAGGTGGCCAGTAAGCTGGGGTTGAGGAAAAGAAATGAGTAGGGGAGTCTAAGCTGACACAAAGAGAGAGAGAGAGAGAGAGAGAGAGAGAGAGAGAGAGAGAGAGATGGTGGACTCCACAGAGTGCCTATTGCCAGCTGGCTAAAACCTCTCATTTGGATTCTGAGACCCCGGCGCCCGGTGGGAAGGACCCAGAGGCATGGCAGAGAGAGGGACCCCCGTGGGGGTGCCGGGGGTTGTCAAGAGACTTCTTCAACTTAAGTGTTTCCTCTGTTGGAGGAAGACATATTTAAGTTGGAGGAAAGCACCTTGAGTTAGTGGAAGGCTTCGAACTTTGCTTAGCAAAGCGGTAGGATACAGGTCAATAATACCATGTTATAAGAACTGTAGGATAATGTATGTGCAAGTATTCAAAACAACACTCACATCATTTGGTCTCTGAGTTTTGCAACTCTGATGCTATATGGAAATTAGGGAAATGTGTTTGTATAGTCATGGGAATTAGATTGCTGACAGTAAGTGTTATTCAAATTGCAGAGAGAATTTTGCCAAATGGACAATGCCTACAATCCTAAGCACCCCTTTTAAGAAACCAATTCTGTTGAGATCAATGGCACTTATTTCCAAGTAAATGTGATTAGGACTGTGGTGGAAGGCTACTTGCATAGTTATGTATATAGGGAGAAAAAATTACCCTGGATTTGGTTGACAATAAATAATGCATCACAATGCAAATAGGATATTGCTTTGAAGAACGAATACTTGGAAACACTTCATATTCTTCTGCTGATGCTCAGTGTTATCTCCTCAGTGCTTTTACTTTCAGTTATTCTGCTGCCAGCTCCTTTCTGTGCTCTTTGAGCACGTCCAGAAATTCAAATTTCAGCCTTGACAAATTCAGCTGAATACCTCATATGCGGAGGCCCACAAATGCTGTGTGAAATTTTCATCACAATGATTCAGTGCTGTAGGACAGTTTTTAGCAGATGAAAGTGCTACTTTGGAAGCTACCTAATCCTGACTTAAAGACGATTGTGGGGGTGACATTTGAATTCTGTTAAAGCAACGTTATGTCCTGCAAGAGCAAGGAAACTCATCAGAATCGGCATTTCTCTCATGGGTTTTGCTACTCTTTCAGCCAGGAAAAGCTCTGTATACTAGCTGTATTCCTAACTGATCATGAGAACTACAAAACACATTGTACAGTGCAACAGTGATTTAAATATGACCCAAAGCATTGACCCATGGAGGGGGAAACTGGAAAGTGCATGGGGTCAACTAATACATAAAACAGTATCACAATGGACTTTGTAATGGGGGACACAAAAGAATTAACAGATAAATCATGTTTGTTTATACCACTGAGTAAAGGCAAATAGAATTATCAGTAGGAACTACCATAACTCTCCTTTATATTGTATCTACCAATTGTTTGCCACCATGGTAGAAAATGTTGTACTTGGGGCATTTTTGACAGTTAAATGAATCTGTCCCTTTCTTCTACCAGACCAAAGTCATTCTTGCATAAACTCTATTCTTCCCTTTTCAGTGTTTGTTATCTATTGTGCCAAAAATAATCACAGAGAGAGAGGGAGGGAGGGAGAGAGAGAGAGAGGGAGAGAGAGAGAGAGAGAGAGAGAGAGAGAGCATAGTGTAGCCAATGGAGTGTCAGCCTTGTTGTGATAAGACATTCCCTTATAGGGATGGGCATGAACCAGTTCACAAAACTCAAGTTCAGCATGAATTTTGGCTGATTTTTCATTCACGAATTGATGTTTGTGGAAGGACACAAACATTCCAGGAACTTTGGTGCTGCTCATGGCAGTTAGCGGTGGTTTGTGAATGATTACATTTTCCAGACAGTCTCAAAGTCAAGTTCAGCATGAATTTTGGCTGGTTTGTCGTTCATGAAATGATGTTTGTGGAAGGACACAAACATTCCAAGAACTTTGGTGCTGCTCATGGCAGTTAGCGGTGGTTTGTGAATGATTACATTTTCCAGACAGTCTCAAAGTCAAGTTCAGCATGAATTCTGGCTGGTTTGTCGTTCATGAAATGATGTTTGTGGAAGGGCACAAATATTCCAGGAACTTTGGTGCTGCTCATGGCAGTTAGCGGTGGTTTGTGAATTATTACATTTTCTAGACAGTCTCCGCTCAATTAAACTGTTTACAAAACTCCAAGGCAATGGGGCCCCCTCAAAATATTCCAACTCAGAAAAACCAGCAGGAGTCCTCCAATGCTTAACAGGCATTAAAGGTAAAGGTAAAGGTTTCCCTTGCTTAAAAGCTAGGTGAATCTGACTCTAGGGTGCGGTGCTCATCTCCGTTTCCAAGCCGAAGAGCCAGTGCTGTCTGAAGATGTTTCTGTGGTCATGTGGCCAGCATGACTAAATGCCAAGGCACACAGAATGCTGTTACCTTCCCGCCGAAGTGGTACCTATTTATCTACTTGCAATTTCTTGCTTTCGAACTGCTAGGTTGGCAGGAGCTGGAACTAGAGATGGGAGCTCACTCCATCATGTGGCACCCAGGTCTCGAACTGCTGAACTACTGACCTTCCACAGCCTGCAGTTCAGCGTCTTAACCACTTGAGCCACCGCAGCTCCTAACAGGCATTACTGGCTGCCAATAACCGAGTTCCCATTCTGCTCTATGGGATCACAATGCAATATATATGCTCAGTTCAGCTCCGGAGCTTCTCTTCTCTCAGCTGTTTACAGTCACACAGAGAGGCAGGGCACTTATCAAAAGCAGAGTAGCAGAGCACATTCCCTCATCATTGGGAACTCCTCCCCCCTGCTGGGGTTTTGGTGTTAGGTGGACTAGGAGCTCTGAGCCACCCCTGTCTCTCTGCTCACACTGAGCAGAGGGGCTTAGTTAGTGGGTTCCTTGGCTGAAGACCCACATTTTGATTGAGGACTCCTCAACCCTACTGGGGTTTGAAGGTGTTAGGTGGACTCAGGGCTCTGAGCCACCCTGTCTCTCTGCTCACACCAAGCAGAGGGGCTTAGCTAGTGTTACAACCCACATTCCATACCCTCCCACGCTTCCTGGTTGTGAACCAACCCCTCTATGCCATGAGTGTGAAAGTGGTTACAAAGGGTGCTCATCATAGGGGGGAGGCATCCTCCACCCACTTTGTACCACAGCCCCCCATACCTGGGCACCAAACCCATCCTGCCAGCTCACTGGATCTTGCCCCTAGCCTCCTTCCCCTGATCTGTTCCTGGGGCTTTCCACAGAGGAAGAGGAAGAAGAAGAAGAAGAGGAGGAGGAGGAGGAGGAGATTGGATTTATACTCAGAGAGGCTTACAAACTCCTTTCCCTTTCCCTCCCCACAACAGACACCCTGTGAGGTGGGCGGGGCTGAGAGAGCTCTTGACAGAAACTGCTCTTTTTCAAGAACAGCTCTTATCAGAACTATGGCTTGCCCCAGGTCATCCAGCCAGGTGCAAGTGGAGGACTGGGGAATCAAACCCGGTTCTCCCAAATTAGAGTCCGTGCACTTAACCACTACACCAAACTACCCAAAGACCATCAGTTGCTAACACTCTTTGGAGACGTCTCTGACAGCAGTGATTCAGAGGCGGGGGACTCATCCTCCCTTTCCATACAACTCCCTGTTGCTTCTCTTGCCTCCAGTACACCCCTCCATGGCCCCTCCCAGCCCAGTGCCAGAAAGCAGCTGTCCCTCCTCCTACCTTCTCCAGTACTGGGGCATCAGTTCTAGCCCACACTTTGGAAACATTTCCACACCTTCCCCAGTGACCCCTGTGTGACAGAGTGCAAGTTGTGCCATGCCCACATCCAGAGGGTTACAACCCCCCAACATTTGTCCTCCTCTGTCTTCCACAGGCACCTGCAAATGGTGCTCTCCAGTATGTTGCTGCCGGGGGAAA